>NW_011362132.1:46936-51995 GCF_000735185.1 Notothenia coriiceps
CAATCCATGCCGGTTGATCAAGTTTGATAGACCTATACCCCCCACCCTAACCTTCCCTTATATTGTAAAGCGATTTTGAGTCCTATACAAATATAATGTATTATTATTATTGTTATTATTATTATTATTATTATTATTATTATTATTATTATTATTATACTGACAGGTATCAGATCTTGCTGTGTAAAAATAATCTTCCTGAGAGGTGTCACTTGTGATGTAGTCTGTGCGGTCTACAGTGAATGTATTCCTGACAGCCAGGTGATAAGAATCAAAGGTTCCCATAGGATTCCATAGGAAATGCATGCGGGTCATTTTTGACCCACTTATGGAAGCTTGGGGTAGTAATGCAAAAACTACATTTTCTTAAAATTTAAATTTAAAATGTGAATGGCATGATATCCAAAACATTTTTTTTTGAGGAATAGCTGGAATATGAAAGGATAAAAAAGATGCAATTACAAAGATACTTCAAGAAAACCACTTCACCGGGTCCAAGAACACCCACTTATGTATCTATAACTCACCTCTGCACCTCACAGCAGACAAAACAAGATGTGACCAAAAGGCCAACAATTCCTGCAAAGATCTTTGTAGTTTTAATTCAGAGTGATTTTAGAGGTCAGAAATGCTCAAGTTGTTACACAAATCCTTCATTCTGCAGTTCTCATGTTATTATGCGCATCTTCAAGATTATATCTATGAATTCACACGATTAATAATTCTTTAAGAACAAAAAAGCATTAACAGTAAAAACAACAAACATCTAATAATTCATAACGTCAATTCACTGTAAGAAGACATAACATTGTCATTTTCAGGATAATACTTTATACTTCATATTTTTGGTTTCTTCTGGAACTTGACAGAGAAAGTTGAGCTAAATCTGAATATCTTGTTGAATCCCAAATGTTCTGACCAAGGCAGGAGGAAAACATATGTCCATGTCCCCTTTTTGAAAACACACGCATCATGACTAGACAAAAACAAACAAAGACGACAGCTCATCCATTTGAAAAGATGTGCAGAATTGATGAAAAACAGGACATGCACTCAATTACAGAAACAGGTTGCTATAAACAGGAAACAAACCAGATCTACTAAAGATCCTTATTTGACCTTTCACTCTCCTTTCACGCAGGTTGATGATGGGCTTCATGATCGTCTCGTCCTTCCTGTCAATGTGGATCAGTAACTCGGCCACCACGGCCATGATGCTGCCCATCGCCTCGGCCGTGCTGCAGCAGCTGAAGGCCACCGAGGCCCAGGCGGACGAGCGGGAGCTCCAGGCCGCAGCTCAGGACAACCAGGCGTTTGAGCTTGAGATTAGTCAAAGTAAACAGGAGATGAGTGAAGAGAAACACCCTGACACCAAGGCTCAGCTGGAAAATGGACAGTGTAAGTCAAATATGTGTTTCCATTGGATGCTTCAGCTCTAATTTCCCCAACTCAACTCGTTAAGCAGCTATCCCAATACAGTTGGGAGACTGGCTTAATGCTTTCATACTTCCTCAATTGTAAGGAGTAGTGCTGGGTGTAGATTTGACACTTGGTTTTAAATTTGGTCAAGTAAAAACAAGAACATGTTATTCCTATAATGGTATTTTGCTGTTTTCAAATGCTGTGTTTGTGCAGCATGTCCCATGTGCTTTGACTATTCTCTCTCCACCAATCAGTGGTCTGCACTGTTTCTACATCACCTTTTGGTAACTCATCAGTACTTGTATTAATTACGTAGAGACATTTTTTATCATGAACTCTCAACATAACGTTTGGAGGTGTAAACATAAAATAAATATTAAGTGGCCATTGTCAGTTTTGGATATTGGTTCATAAACAGCACAAATAAAGAACATGCATTCGGTTGTACTCTTTGTCAATACACAATCTACAAGATGATGACAGCTCGATTTTAAAGTAGTTTTTGGTAGCAGTAATCTTGTATTCCTTATTTTTCATTTGAAAGTGCCTGAACACATGTGAAATGAACACTTTCCAATAACTTACTGAATGTTTCTGGCTCCAGGTGAAAATGGCTTGAATGCAGAGTCACTGCAGGACTCCAAGAGAAGAGTGATGGATGAGAAGTACGCTCTCCTGACCAAAGGGATGAGTCTGAGTGTGTGTTACGCTGCCAGCATCGGAGGAACGGCTACACTCACCGGCACGACCCCTAACATCATTCTTAAGGGTCAAATCGACAAGTAAGGCATTATTAAAAACACAGAGGGATATTATTTCAGCTGTTTATCCCTCTTTTCCTCCTCTCATATCTCCGTCTTCCTTCTCTGAAGGCTCTTCCCTGGGAATGGGGATGTGATCAACTTTGCCAGCTGGTTTGGCTTTGCTTTCCCCAACGCGCTGATCATGCTGGTGCTGGCATACTTCTGGCTTCTGTTTATGTTCCTGGGATTCAAGTAAGACAACTTCACCTTCCTACAGTCAATATGTTGAAATGGCCATTTAATCCAATTCAATGATTGTCCTGCTTGCATTTTTTCGTGGTATTTTGCTATGTAAATGTGTCTTACAGTAATAAGGGCGTTTTCTCTCTTAATGTATTATTGAGACTATTTGTTTTACCGCCTTTATTTCTAGGCAGTAAAACTGTCAATGAAGAGTTTTTGAGGTAAAGAAACTGGCCAAACTTGGTATCCCATTTAATGACACCACTTTTATAAACTTCAATCCATGGATTGCTCAACCTTAAAGTTGAACCCGATCCCTGAACCTATGACATACTTATACATCTTCAAACATTTCTCTGATTTCTTGACGGCATCTTTGTTCTTTCCTCCTCAGCCTGAAGAAGTCATTTGGCTGCGGTGTGAATAACGACAGAGACAAGGAGGCGTACAAGGTGATGAGGCAGGAGTACAAGAAGCTGGGCAGCGTGAGGTTTGCTGAGTGGGCCGTGCTCATCATCTTCGTCCTGCTGGTGGTCCTGTGGTTCAGCCGGGAGCCGGGCTTCGTCGACGGCTGGGCAACAGTGCTCTTCAATAAAGGGGGACCGTGAGTATTCCTTTTTCTTTCCTATGTTTTTGGCATGCTTTTTAAAGTGTGGTGATATCATTAATTATTCTTATTGTCAACAAAGATCAGAAAGAAAGTCATACACCTCCATTGTTGTCCAAAAAATATTGAAAACATATAAGCGGGAGCTGCGGGACACGCTGGGTGACATGTTCCTTTATTATAAAGAACATGGTTAATTATTGGTCGATACTATACACTTTATTGCTGCTGTGAATAAAAAGATTAAAATCTCCTGCTGAAAAACATCCCTAACAGATACACCACATACTCTTGATTTCTTTAATAGAGTAGCAATAGCTAACTTCAGCACCCAGCTGTTTTCAGTAACCGTTTTTAGAGAAGTCTGTCTTTGAGTGGATTTGAGTGCTACAAACAGGTTGGGTTGGTTGGGAATCGTTTAGAGAGAGACCATGTTGGTTTTGGTCTTTTTACAGAGTTTGTTGAAAATATAATTTAATCTTCTCTCTTGCATCCTTTTATTATTTCAGTTTTATTTAATTTATTCGGACCCCTCTTTATTCCATCAAAGTGTGAAGAAACTCCTTAACCCTGGTACGCCAGTCAAATATTTTGGTCTCTTGATAAAGAAGTGTAGTTAGTTTGAGTGTCGACACACATTTTCAAAACAGAAAACATGGCAGCAACATATTTAATCCACAATATTTGAACAATGTTGCCTGGCATCCCTCAGGTTTGTGACAGATGGAACCGTCGCCATCTTTATGTCGATGCTCTTCTTCATCATCCCCTCCCAGAGGCCTCGGTGTGGAGGCTACGGTACCGACGAAAATGGTAACACTCTAAATCCTCTAGTGATAAAAATCCCAAATAATGATGTTCCTGTAACTCGATCTTCATCTCATTGGTGCTACTTGTAATGATTACACAGTGGATATGTCACTGCTATGTATGTTTGGTGTTCATCTAACAGGTCAGACGGTGAATAGCCCCCCAACTCTGCTGTGCTGGCAGGTTGTCCACGAGCGAATGCCCTGGAACATCATCCTGCTGCTGGGAGGAGGCTTCGCTCTGGCTGCTGGCAGTGAGGTAAACATTCATGAACACTGGGTTTTCTACTTTTAAGTGGATAGTTCTGATGTTTTTGAGTGTGGTTGTACGAGGTACCTATCCGTTCTGACCGAAGATGGCGGTAGGGATATCTGCAGTGCAGACAGTCCTTATGGCACGGAAGTAAAGCATGTGTTTCAGTGGGCAGGGGCAGAAGCTATTTGAGCCTCCTGCAAAAAGGTCCACCTAAAAAAATCATAATCACTTTAAGTGTAAGCTATTTTGGAACGTTTTCACCACTTGATTCAACTTCACTTGCTGTGATTGCAATTAGTCATTTTTCCTAACAAATCATGAGCTGCTGGTCTAAAGCTGTAAATATAGCGTACACATAACCTGATATTGATTTATTTTTGTGATCATTTATTTATACAGCTAAAATATGTGTTACTGCCCTTGTCCACAGCAGTGCATGCTTCACTTCCGTGCTGGTACTCTGTTTTTACAAACTGCGGATGTGCCCGTACTGTACATTGAATATAGATAAGTACTTCATAAAACCCCACATCAAAACCATATCTGTTCAAACTTCCCATTCTTTAATGAGCTTTAAATGTTAGTTTTGATAACTATTACTATTGTTCGTTAAGAAATGATTGCGAATGTTGTAAATATGAGGAGTTCTTGCACTTCTTTGTTTCAAGTATTTTCTGCTTAAAGCATTTGTTTACACACGGCATCTATTGCACGTCTGTCCGTCCTGGGAGAGGGATCCCTCCTCGGTTGCTCTCCTCAAGGTTTCTTCTGTGGGGTTTCTTTGGAAGTTTTTTCTTGTCCGATGTGAGGGTCTAAGGACAGAGGGTGTCGTATTGATATTCTCTACAAACTGTAAAGTCTACTGAGACAAATCTAACATTTGTGATATTGGGCTATATAAATAAACATTGATTGATTTGCAGGAGTCGGGTCTGTCCAAGTGGCTGGGAGACTGCTTGGCCCCTCTGGAGCAAATACC
>NW_011362132.1:52000-62638 GCF_000735185.1 Notothenia coriiceps
TATGAGGAGTTCTTGCACTTCTTTGTTTCAAGTATTTTCTGCTTAAAGCATTTGTTTACACACGGCATCTATTGCACGTCTGTCCATTCTCTACAAACTGTAAAGTCTACTGAGACAAATCTAACATTTGTGATATTCGGCTATATAAATAAACATTGATTGATTTGCAGGAGTCGGGTCTGTCCAAGTGGCTGGGAGACTGCTTGGCCCCTCTGGAGCAAATACCACCTTTCGCCATCTCGCTGGTGCTCAGCCTGCTGGTGGCCACGTTCACCGAGTGCTCCAGCAACACGGCCACCACCACCCTGTTCTTGCCCATCCTGGCCTCCATGGTAAACAGACGTCCACTTGCACACACAGGCGCTAACACACAGCTTCTACATGTATTTAACTCTGCTCTGTCTCTGATAATAGGCCGTAGCTATTAAGATTCACCCGCTGTATGTGATGCTGCCCTGCACCATCGCCGCCTCCCTGGCCTTCATGCTGCCGGTCGCCACCCCTCCCAACGCCATCGCCTTTGCTTTTGGAAAACTCAAAGTCATAGACATGGTGAGATGAATTTACATAATACACAATCTTTGTTGCAAGAATTGTTAATGTGAGCGAAGTTTAGAGGATATTATTTGCAAGAAGATCGTGAAATGTTTGAGTCTTTGTTGAGGTACGTGGAGGATAGTGTTCTTCACATAGAGTAAGAAAAACATATTGGTAGGATAGACCAGATTAAGATTTAAGAAGATATTTTGAGTCTTTAATTTAAGTTTATAGGACTCAAAAAAGTCCTATAAAAGTATAAAAGTCCTTGTAGCGCTAAGGTCCCCAAGGAGATACATTTATTGCTGCTTTTTAGATTTTTCAAACCTGTACATATAGCACCCTGGTTTTTAAACTTCTTTATACTGATCAAATGTCACTGTCTGTTCCTTTAGGTGAAAGCCGGCTTCATGCTGAACATCATCGGGATTTTATCTGTTAATTTAGGCGTCAACACCTGGGGATATGCCATGTTTGACATGGGAAACATTCCTCATTGGGTCAACATTACAAATAGTAAACCTTGAGTACTGAATGACAGAGAGCTAGAAATGTAAAAAGAGAAAGAAAGTTATAATAGTTTCTTTATAATAGTGTAAATGATTGATTAAACGAGAAAAAAGAGAGAAAGGAGCATAAGCTTTGATTATTACAGAAGGAAAGTACAGGAAGAGTACATCAAAGGTTGTTTACAGTTTATGTGGTAAAGAAAAAAAGGTTTAAAGATTATCTAAAGAAAAATAATATTTAGACCAAGTTTAACCTAGCAGTTATGCACCACACACTTATAAAAAGGTTTAGGACTATAAAGCACGACCTTGGTGAAGAGCAAAACGGTGATTGATTTACAAAAAGAGAGATAACAGAGATAAGATTGAAGCTCTATCGAGTCTGAGGTCTATTATTAAACAGACTCTCCCCTTTAGTACTTCCTCGTATCAGGACAAATAAAGTGTTCATTAGGAAAAATAACTGAGGTCACTTGTATTGTACACATTTCCCTGAATGTGACGTCATATTATTGATCTATTTATCACTCACAAATGATGCAAAGATGAAGTACACTGTGTGTTTGATTGATTCTTTAAAATGTAATTATTCTGAGTTATGTTTACAGACGATATTTCATTTTGAATGGCCCAGTATCAGTAGATTTAACTTATTACTGTAGTTCTTTTGCTGCACCCTAAAGTCTTGGTTTTCTGTTGCACTTTTATTTTTTATCAGTGTTTTTGTCACACTGACTGTATGTGAACAAGCATTAACTGTACATTTCTTAATGTTCTGTGATTATTTGTATTCCTCCAAGGGAAAATAAAATTGGAGATACACTCTAGAGCAGTGGTGCAGTGGCGCCCCCCCTTGTCTCTACATTACAATAAAAAAAATAAAAAAATTGATTAATTAATTTGAATAACAATTCAAGTTAGTAGCTATTAAAGGCATAAAAAGACAGAAATGTATAATTCTTTCTTTAATAGAAATGTTTCTTCTGCCCGTAAAGTGTCCAAACCAGACTTTCTGGATGAGCGCATTTTTAAAACTGTACATGCCGGTTTCAGATGGATTATTTATCACAGTTGCTCCAATCAGATCGGTCTCCTCCATTTTGTAGATTATTTACGACTTTTGAATCCACATAAACACATCGGCAAAGACCGGCTTACTTTGAGCATGTTTTTTAAACAGTTTAATCCCTTTGTGAATTGTTTCCACTTGCGGCGTCCTTTAATTTCTTCATACAGCGGGAATCCAAATGAATGAATCCTGAGTCCAATAACCATCAAAGTCACTCCAATAGTGCTCCTTAATTACGCTTTCATCCTCCTGTAACAAAATACTTCACATTCATCCAGTTTGTGACAGTAGTTGTAGCATTTTTGAGACTTTTAAACTTTAATTACCGCTGTTGCACCCCCCCCCCCCCCCCCCCTTTGTGTGTGTGAGTGTGGGGGGGGGGGGCGCAACTTCCAACAGGAGTCATTTGGGGGGGCTCTTGGGAAAAAAGGTTGGGAACCACTGCTCAAGAGGAACATGGGTGAGCTATTCATCTAAAAGATTAACATTTTGGGAAATACATGTACATCTTTTTTTTTAAGCCGAGCTGTCATAATGTACCTCTAAAACTTAATAATTAACATGTATACGTTGTTTAGTATCTCAGCACAAAAGTACATGTTGAAATGTACTATGCAGATTTGTTTCTTGTCTGGGAGCAGAAAGTATTGCACAAAACATGTTTGTGTTGGTTTTATTTGCATGACTTTAACAAAAGACAACATGCCAAAGCTTTAATTGGCCTAATAATAAGATTTTAAAATAATACAATTAATATAATCAAGGAATCAGCAAAATAGTATCACAAATTGCAGTTATTTTGTTAAAGATGAAACAAACGAATATAACAAATGAATGAGTGAGCATCAGAGGTGCTGAAGGGAGCCTATTCCTCAACATTTTTAACTATTCCTGGCTAAAGTCCGAACGTCCTCGAGCCCTCAGGTAGTTCAAGCGCGGGGAAGCGCACAAATCAAACGTTTTACTTATATTACCTACAGTGATAGAGATGAAAGGCTGGTTGAATAACTCAGAGATAAGAGTCTGCCAACGAGACATGATTCAGCTGAAGGTCAATATCTACTATGTTCATAGCAGGTAAGTGCAATAAACGGAAAAGTAGAGACAAGAAGTCCCATCTAAGTAACGTGAGTTACCACATTTATTTACCAGAACCGTTTGAATTCTGTAAATTAAAAGCATCCTCATGTGAATTCTATCTTATTCACTTCACACCATTATCACAATAACATCAAGACACCGTGATATTTCCAAAAAAAAATCTCATATGTTTTTATTTATTTCACTTTTCCTCATTCATATTGACAATTGAGTCGTCGAAAACTTTACATCCGTCCAAAATAATTGCATGAGTCACAATCAGTCATAAATAAGTCAGCTCTACACGTGTTACATTTTTTTGACATAACATTCAACATATGACATATCCAGTCAACTCATCTAAATAAGTTTCCAATTTTTTGGTTCATTTAAAA
Organism: Notothenia coriiceps; assembly: GCF_000735185.1. Lineage (NCBI taxonomy): Eukaryota > Metazoa > Chordata > Actinopteri > Perciformes > Nototheniidae > Notothenia > Notothenia coriiceps. The sequence continues at coordinate 55,591 of NW_011362132.1, forward strand.
AGGTGTGCAAAAAAATATGCTATGAGCAAAGACAATAAATATATACGTCGTACGGCTAACATGTCACGCATAATCACTAAAGGACAAAGTGAGAAGGAAACAGAAACAGGTCTGATGCACTTACTACTGATACATGTGTGGAAGATGCAGGTTTTATAAATCTATTTAACCTTTGCAAACCAGATGACCACATGATTAACATTTATAATAAAGTTTCACCAGACCAGTAATCATGCTTCAAACTGACAGACATACAAAAGCACGAAAACACACATGACCAAAAGATCCCCCAAACTGTTACTAAAGTCTTAAATACACACCTTATCAGAAGCAATATATGTTCCTAGTCCTTAAACATACACACATGTAAAAAATAATTTCTATAAATATTTTACTTTACATTATTTGTCTAGAGAAAAGTTGTTTACTTTCTGGTTTATCATGTTACAAAAACATCTTGTCACAGCGATGCCACACCAAGCTGTGAACTCTGTGTGTGTGGCCTTTTTTTTAGGCTTGACCAAATGTACATGTGCTTACACACACACACACATGTACCGAGCACAACTGTATGAGCATTTTCTGGATGGTTTTCTCACCGCGGGAGAAAGAGATAACTAAAAGGAGACAGGACTAGTGGACTGACAGGATGTTATAACCCCACCAGTGGGCTCTGATCGTCCCTCAGGTCAGTGCGGGTCTCTCGTGTCAGCGTGTCGTCTCTACGTCCCGCCGTTGTACGAGTAATCCGCCTTATTGTGCATCACCAGCTTATTGTCCACAAAGTAGAAGCTGTCCGACTGCGTCTCGTACGGGTGAAGGACCATCTCTCTGACTGAGAGCAGACACACAAACAACACTGCTGTTAGAGCACTGGTTCACAACACAGTATTTTCTAATGAACCTGTACGTGAGAAACATGTAAGAAGGGGAGCCAAATCAGAAAGGCATGTTGAAGCCAATGTTTTTGACCAAGACAGCCCAATATTATAACTCTTATTTCACAGTTTGCAACGTATTTGCACAAGCACTGAGAAGCACGTTTTTTCATGGGTCCATTTTTGCAGGATGGAATTTATTTTTAATTTTTAAAGGAAATGTCCAAACAAATTAACACTGGATTGGCATTATTGATGTTAAATACATTCATGTCCCACAGGAATTGTTGTAATCCCTTTCTGGATATAGCAATCTTTAAATGAGCAGTAACGGTACCGATTCCACAGATAGTTGATTGGGAAGAAGCTTGAGAACTAGTTCCTAACCACATATAACCAAAATATGTATAGGAGGAGCAAATCGCACAAATGTCTTCAAATTGAAATGAATGAATCTTTAATAACGAATATAGGATAACGAAAACGTTCAGGAATAGTACTCAGATCTGTTTTGATGTAGGAAAAGTGTTTATTTTTTATATATATTCACTGCAGCTAGGTTTCAATATAAAAAAAAAAACTAATCCAAAACCATTTTGAAAAAAGGGATATTCATTCCAATCCATTTATAAATCAAAGAACAACCGAATAGACTTACTCGTGTCCTCAGACAAAGGGGGGAATTCGTAGATGTGTTCGCAGGAGTTCTTGCTGCTCGGCATGCAGAAGCCAAATTCAAAGTCAAAACTCTTGAGCAATTTGTCTCTGAAATAATGTCTCTCGATCATCCTGAAGTTTTCTATTGGCGTGTCTCCGACCATGAACTCAACACTGGACAGGCGGATAGAAAAAAGGTGAGTGAGGCAGAACAAGAAACTGAGAAAGAAGACAGATCTTTCTAAATAAAGATGAACACACGTTCTCACTTACGTGGCTCCAACTTGCCGCAGTCGGAGAAAAGCGGGGGTGAACTGGTAGCGGACAAATCGGCCGGCGTTTGGGTCCATATTCCTCTTATCCCCTGCTTTGTCTGAATTGAGAGCAGTTTGTGCGGAACAGAAACAAAATGAAATGTAATTCATATTTGGACATGAGCCTTTTCCCACAAACAGGTTGTAACAAATATATCAACACACCCCAGAAAACCATAATAAGTAGAAACATATTAAAAGTGCGAAGTTGATGGATTAGTTTAGTTGATGTGTGAAGGCTGCATGTGAGAGGCTGCTTTGATTATCTGTATTTTGATAGTAAACATAGATTAAGCGAAAGAAATCCATAGGTGACTCGCCTGCAGATGGAGGTTTGGTGATTTCAAACAGCACGGTGGAGGTCTCCATGTCTCTGATCTTGAACCTGGTAAAGTCGATGCTGAACACATTTTCGTCTGGGCCACACAGATAATCTGAAAGAGAGATATACATATAAAGAATGTACTTAAACCCCTATACTTGATAGTAACTTGAGCTGATATTGTAGATGATGGACAGTTGGCATTAAAAGATTAGACTTTTTCTAAATGTATTTTTTATATTTTCTGATCATTTAAGACATTTTAGATTATATTTAAATTGGGCAACGTTGGTAATTCTCTTGTGATGCACTGTCATATACTTTTGGTTAAAAAACGGTTTAAAACATTATTATATATTACGATGTTGTTATTGGCTCTGAATGATCAATTATGCACCAATAATGACAATGTTTCAGATACTTTCACATATGAAAGAAATAAGTGGAAAACAATAGAAAGAAGTGTATTTTATTTAATTAATGGATATATTTAGCAAAGTTATGAGATCAATGAAAATGTAAACATTATGTTGGGTTGACATGAGTAAAGTAAACTGCTGCAAACAAAGCAAAAACAATTATCTTAAATAATTATCTGAATATACACTGTTCACACACACACACAATTAAACAGCTCTGCAGCAATGAACATTATATTCAAAGAATAAGGTGCATTCAATCCAGTTTGCTGCAGTTTCTAATCCTCTCCATTTGACAGCCGACTCGCGTACTAAAAAGCTCCCTGTGATGATTTCAAGTGAATGTTTGACATGCAATTCAATGTTAAACTCATTTAGAGGATTCATTTCCCCACAAATAGGACACGGCAGACACACACACACACACACACACACACACACACACACACACACACACACACACACACACACACACACACACCACTCACACGGAGGAAGGTTACAGTTAAAAATACACTTGGGATAACGTTGTTTCAGGGATTTGAAATTGTGGATCCTGCAGGTCTGAGCAGCCACAAGAGAAAGTCAGTGAATGTGTGCGATCAGATACAATGCCCATCTGCTTTGTTTCTATTGTGATGTTACAATAATGGCGGTTGTTATCCGGCCACTCAATCACATCAAAACAGTATTAGCTGTGGAAAAATAGACTTATATTGGTACAGTGAGGGATCATTTAATCGCTAATGATGGCCAATCAACCCACCAGCTGTTCTTCATGACACATCGACTAAAAAACCCGACAACATGGTATTTTCCAGATGTTACGATCCCCTCCCATCTGCGGATCTCGAGCTGTTCTGTTTGCCATATTTAACTAAATAGGAAATGTCTATGCTGAATTGATTAAGTCAGTATCTTACATTACTTACATTCCTACCAACAATAAATACAGTGTTACTTTACTTGAATTCAAAAGCTGATGCAATACACCGGGCAAACTGATGCCCGATTGTGGCTAATCATAGCTACTGCATCAATAGTTTATCACATGTACCTGTTGTAAATCATCACTTCAACAGTGATGGCTCCACTCGATCAATCGCACAAATCAGTGAAATAATGTTGAATCCTATTCAAACAACACACATGCTCATCTCTAGCAGCCCAAAAAAGGAATATTAGTGGATATCATTTAAAAAAAATTGCACCTTTAATAGTAGATTAGTAATAGTTCACCAGGGTTGTTAAATGTGAAAAGTAAATAAGAAAATGTCAGGACCATTCAAGATGAAAGTGTTTTTATGCATGCACTTTAGATCTGACACCTTTTAAACATCAAAAGCACTATCAAATGCAGCTTAGTTAAAGAATATATCAAATGAAATTGAATTTCTTATTTCAAACCAATTACATTTAAGCACTATCAATGGCCCATGTCCAAAATATATCCAAAAACGTTCAAAGCTTTGATTGTTTCCCTAACATTTCAGAACTTTAAGGATTGGCTTCCTGACATTTTTTTATCTCTACATTTTCTTTTTCATGTGTATGTATTCATGCCGGAGCACAGAAACCTAACAATGTCGACTTGAGTTAACTGTTGGAGGTGAATGTTCCTGACAGAGAGGATCTGATTCGTTGTGACGCTCTGAGGCCTTTGCTCCTCTGTCAGTCTGAACGCTGAGCTTGACTATTCTTTACTCACCAGCTCTGCATACACCTGAAGATTCATCATCCAGACACACACAGATAACAAACAATGAGCAGCCACATCATTTTAATAACTAACACACTTCATCTGTCAGCATGGACTGGTAGCATAATAGCAATTCTGCATTATTGTGTGTACGTCTGCATGGATTGTGTGTAAGCTATACTGAACCAGAGCTCCTTCTCATTTTGATAACAAAGAGCTAATACTTTCCTTTGAGCCTCATCATGAAGTCCCATGAGGACAAGGAGTCTGTAATATGATTATTGTTGTGATTAATTGTCCATGTTGTATGTGCGTGCTCTCACTTGGTCTCACAAAATCAGGGTGATTGCAATTGATTTCATGCAGTCTCTTACCTCAGCTCACAAGCACACACTCACACCTAAGGATCATTTGCTGCTTGAAGCTAACAAAACAACACACAGACTGCAGTTTTTCAGTCAGCACTCCCGCTGGGCTGTGATAGTAAACACATCTAGTCAGAACACATTGCAAGCTTTCTCTGAATGTGTGTTTCTTTGTGTGTGTTTCTGTGTGTGTGTGTGTGTGTGTGTGTGTGTGTGTGTGTGTGTGTGTGTGTGTGTGTGTGTGTGTGTGTGTGTGTGTGTGTGTGTGTGTGTGTGTTCCTGTATTTGTGTGGTCTGTGTGTGTAGAACCCTTGCCAGGCCTTCCTAAAGGAGTAAAGCTTGGAGCAGCTAAATCAAGACCCTCCACCTCACTAAGGAAGAAGACCATTGGGAACACAGGTGTGTGTGTGTGTGTGTGTGTGGACATTGTTAGAAGGCACTGTGAGCGTCAGACTCAGCAGCACAGCGCCCTCTGCTGGTGAGCTGAACACAGAACACAATATAAATAAACTAAAACATAAACACAATTAGTACTTTTACGTTTGGTACTTTAAGTATATTTTGATGCGAATACTTTTGGACTAAAGTAGGATTTGGCATGACTTTTACTTGCAACACATATTTCTATTTTTTACTTAAATGAAATGTCCGAGTACTTCTTCTACCTTTGTACTTATTACACTTGTAAAACTCTTTCTTAGAAGTGCTGAAGCATTACAGTACATGCATACATTATTGTGTAAAGCGACAGTAATATAACTAATAAAGACAGCCGCAGGAGCCTAGATATGAAATATCCTCATGTGTGAGCTTCATAGTTGATCATTATGCAACATCTTCAAAGGAGTCTCATTGAAGGGATGACAGATGTATATGAAGTATTGCTTGCTCTTGAACGGAGCAGGGACTGTCCCACTTTGACACACACTCCATTAGCGATAGCAGTGAGTCTATGAATTTCAATGATTGATTGATTGATTGATTGACATTCCTAATTCTGCTCCATATTCCCCTTTGCTCTACTTCCAGAACAGAGAGGACCAGCTGCTGCTGCAGTCTTACCACAGAAGCTCCGCCCCCCTCAGAAACAAGCCCCCACCCTGCAACACACGCCTCCCACCCCTCCAATTCAGCCAGCCAGACCTCCACCTCCTACACCCAGCCTTCCATCCCCCCACCTCAGCCTACCACCCCTCCACCCCAGCCTCACCCTCCGTCCCTCCACCTCCGCCCCAGACCTCCATCCCCCCACCTCCAGTCTGACCCTCAGGCTGCTTCTGGAAGCTCCGCCCACATCCTGTCTGTCAGATTGTGATGTAGAAGAGGAGGAGTGTGTTACCTGTGACGAGACACGGACACACACACGGCTGTCAGACAAAACACAACACCTGCAGCGTCGTGATGCCAAACACGCAGATGGAGACGGGGCCACGTTGCTATGGTTACATGAGGACACGCGCGTCGGGGAGAGAAAGATGGGTGCAGAATCTGCTGGAGGAGCTGAAGGCTCTGATCACAGGACAGAGTGTGTGTCCTGTCTGACAGTTTGACAGTTTCTTGGTCATGACACATGTAATTCAAATATTGGGTGTGTGTGTGTCTGTGTGTGTGTTAAGGTAGGTGCAGCCGAGAGGCTGCTCAGTCTCTGTCAGTCTGGACAGCAGAGCCTGTGCCTCTCCCAGCCTGAATGGATGTTGGGGTCCCGTGCAGACTGCAGTGGACCTCATCCCAGTAACGAACCCAGAAACTGTCAGACTAGACACCCAAGGTACCTCACCGGCTGTATTACAACAGTACAGCTAGACCATACAAATGAGGTCAATCACACCTTATAAGAAACCATGAAGAATAACTCATAGAACCAAACTTCACTAAGACCATTGTGTGGTTCCAGGCGGGTCAGGATTCTGAACCAAGCAGCCTGAAGGAGAGAGGGAGAAGGGCAGGCGGTTACACAGCAATGGGGAGCCCCTCAATAACTCTGGAGGTAGTGTGTGGTGTGTGTGTTGTGTGTTGTGTGGTGTGGTGTGTGTGTGGTGTTTGTGTGGTGTGTGGGTGGTGTGTGTGTGGTGTGGTGTGTGTGTGTGTGTGTGTGTGTGAGTGTTGTGTTGGGGTGTGTGTGTGTGTGTGTGTGTGTGTGTGGTGTGTGTGTCGTGGTGTGTGTGTGGTGTGTGTGTGTTGTGTGGTGTGGTGTGTGTGTGTGTGTGTGTGTGTGTGTGGTGTGGACGAGAAGTAAGAGTTGCCTCGTGGTTGACCCCTGCTCCTCTCCACAGTGTGTTCTCTGCAGGAGCAGCCTTGGCGGCGCTCAGGTCCCGCTGCAGGAGCTGCAGGAGGAGCTGAACGGGAGTACGGAAAGAGACCTGAGGGACACCCAGAAGCCAGCTGACGGACAGA
>NW_011362132.1:62683-96494 GCF_000735185.1 Notothenia coriiceps
CCTAAGGAATAATACCAGAAATCTTTTGAGAAGAAAGGACAGACCGCCGCAGTAACGACGACGGTCTCTTTCCATACAGCGGTGCGTTGGCACCTACGTGCGACTTAGTGATGTCGTTGCACTTCGTACGGGGGACACCATGTCGCTCTGTTCGCCCGTCTGAGGGTGTGTGGAGAGGGAGCAGACAGCAAGGAAATATAGAAGAGGATATGACGCTTAAACGGTATGAGACATCTACTGATTTATACCTGACATTTATGTGTGTACGGTGTACGAACGAACTGTCGCGAACACAGCGAGTTTGTCTCGTTCTTTGTCGAACTTTTGTGACTCGAGAAGACAACAAAACACTACGAATAGAGTCGAACAATGACGGACGAGTGTAAGAGGTACACCGAGTTTCAATTTTGTTAACTTCTTTTGAGTCATTGTCGGTCCGAACTGTTGTCAGGGACTCAAAATTATTTCGGGACGACAAACTTCGACGAAAGCTCTCGTCTTCAGAGTGTCCTCTCTTGGAGTGAAACACATTCGTTTCATGAAAGGTTTCATGGTTGTTAGTACAAGACGAGGTAGGTAGCACTTACTCGTTCGACGACTCTAACTCATTCTAAACGTTTCTATCTTGTCGGAAAGACGAGTCAAATGAGCAGACTAGGTTGAATACAACGAATACCACCTAGACTATTAGTCAAGTCACTTTGTGTATTTGTTGAGAGTAGATGTAATGTAATGCACAATGAACCAATTTGCGAAAATAGGTTTTCGCTGATGTTTTGAGTTATGACATCCGTTAGGGGTGTCCTTCGTTAACCCCACTTCACAGAACCTGTGTTGCTGTACGCTTGCGCGTCACCCCAAACTAGCACACTGGGGGGCTAGGGTTGTGGTGCGAGTTGTGTGACGTGGTGTACGGAGGGGTAATTTCCGAAGATGGTACTTTAGAGAATGAACGAACATACTGACAACAAATGGTAAGGGAAATAGTTTAATGAACAAGTTGAAACACTTAAAATGGAATAGAACACAACCGAACACAGGTTATGCATTTATCAATATATTCCTCCTGTGGATAAGTAGAGGTATATTTTACCTTTCACAGTATGCACAAAAAGAGTGCTACTTGAGGGAAAGGGAATATCAGTGTAAAACAAACTGAGAGTTTAATAAAAATCTGGTTATAGTCTAAGGTCGTCTCTTTGTAAAACTATTCTGTCACTCGGATAAGTAAAACTTTACCGACTTTGACAGGACTTTAGAGGAGGAGTTGTTGTACACAGTCATTATGGTGTTACCTCTGCTGTGCAGCCAACACAAACATAGATTCTTGCACATGTGTTCTGTACAGGTGTGTGTACAAATACAGCTGAAGCTAAAAAACACTACCAGACATTACAACTACCGTTAGAAAAAGAGGAGAGGAACAAGCTGAGCCCAAAGATGTTCCCAGCTCTTCCTCTGCTCAGTAAGCTGTGATTATGCTGAACTGGATGAGCAAAGTCTCGTTCCTCATCCCTACGTAAACCTCCTGTGTTATCTTGAGCTGCGTGAAAGAGTTACACAAAATAGGAAATAAATTATATGATGTAGAAATCCGTTTGTAAGAAAATAACTTTTTCACAGAACAGTGTGACAGTGACATGTGACAGTGTCAAACTCTTCACATCATTTGGTTAGTCCAATTAAAATGACAGTTAATGTCAGTACAGACTCCACAGGAATCCAACAGATTGAGGACCACTCCTTTTTTTAATGGTTTTAAGGATTAGCTGACTAGATGTTTTTAAGAGGTGAATTTAAGAAGTGCATCCTGGCCACTCTGATTTCAAATTGCAAATAATAGCAAATTCAATTTTTAAATCCTGTTGTGTGTGGGGAAACGCTAGAAGTGCTAAACAGGATAACCCCATGTTGTTGTGCAGGGTGTTTCATATTGATTTATATCTTAAATACTGTTGAGAATTGTAAATTAAGTCTGTATAAGAAAATATATTCATATTGGCATTAAATAAACATGCTGAATTTATGTTTGTCGGTTTAGTTAGCTGGACACTGACCTATTTATTAATTTAATTGATATTGCTTTCATGGTGGTTGCATATCATTTACTTATTGGCATCTAAATAATATAATTAAAGTTGATCTAAACTTGACTAAGTTTGGCCGTAATTGTTGATGAAGATTAGGTAAAAATATACTATTTTTGAGTAAAGAGGGACATGAACTCATAACACCTGCATGTTATCACACTAAGTATGTTTTGATTCGGTCCCTGTAACCGTGTTATGTAAGTCGGGTATTATACTGGCCTTTAAATAGTCAAATGCCCTGCTGGCCACCTGTTAGCTAACGGCTGGTTTAAGACCTGAGGTGGAGATGGATGTTGGAGATGGATGTTCTTGTGCACATAACAGCTCCCCAGCCGCTATAGCATCCTGTTGTTCTCTATAAGAGGCTTGTTGAGATTGAGAGCTGTGACATAATTAAAAATAAAACATTAAGTAATCAGCAGATTTCACATTATGACATGATGAATATGCAATTAAATTAGCAATTTGAAGCTTTTAGCCACACTCAGTATGGTAATCAGAATGTCTCAAGTGGCAGAGAAGGCCCTTAGCTATGAAAACACGTATAAGATTAGTTTGTTTATCAGCGAATAAGCAGCTCTACTTGTGATTAAAAAAAGTGTATACACATTGCTTTGTTAGTAGTTAATCTTCTGATTAACATCTTACAAAACAAATGATAATCTTCTGAAAAATGGCACAATGTTAGACCTTAAACTACTCTACAACACAATACTCTCCATTTTGACCCACAAGAGAATATTACTAATCACATGATTTAATTAAAATATCTGTTAAAATAAAACAATAATATTACTAATACAAATTAAAGAGGTTGTTTTTCAGCAACAAATAGTTTTACTCTAACTACACGAAGTACATGTTACTGATTTTGGATGCAAGACTTTCACCTATAAGCTAATAGGGTGTTTTGACACTGCCTAATTAAATAATGGACCTTATCACTTTTTTTTTATCTGAGTAAATGCTTCTTCTACTACTGATACAGTACCACTTTTGCTCTCTTGTTGGTGAAGCCCATAAAACATTCCTAATAAGCTTATTTAAAATCCAAAGCTCTTGTAAATTACTACAAAATTCAACTGAAAACTTCAGCTAGAACATTTTGACAAGAGTTGCGCACACAAACCTGACACCTGGATGTTTTAAATCTCCTCTCATGTGAAAACTTCTACGCTGAACTCATGCAAACTCATAGGCTGCTTTGAAGGATGACTCCTCTGTCACGACATTACCTCACTCTGCACCTTTCAACTCAAATAAAATCATCCTGACGTTAAGACTTAATGCAACTTAAAGGGACAGTGTGTTAAAGGGTTTTGCAACCAACTGATTACCCTGCAGAAATGGACACCAAGTACAAAACCGTGATGCGTTGAAGCCCTTTACTTCATCAGATGCAATCCTTAACATTACACTCATTCAGGAACAATTACAATTCAAGCAGCATAAGCATACCAGTTAACAAGTGTGTGGGAAAACTAAAGTGGTCTTCAGGTAAGGTAAAAACATGAAAGGACTCCTCTAGAGCTAGATCCTGGTTGTGTTGCAACATGGCCAACTCCAATAAAGAGGAACAACTCCCTATAGATATCAAGTAATCATTTCAAGATAACAAAAAACACAACTATTCTTAGTTTCAATTGATAAATACACTTATGAAAACATATTGTAATCAATTTCTGCAAATACGTACGTCGAAATACATCCAACTGGCTCTTCAAGAGATGTAAGTAAGTCATGGGTTTCTTGAAAGGCGCTATAAAATCCAAGTCATTATTATTATTATTATTATTATTATTGTGTCATCTGTATTTGGGTTGAATGATTGCACTTCAAACTGCACACATGGTGGTTTAAAGCCCCCCTCACCCACTTTCGAGATTGTGTGCTAATCTCAACCTCGACACTACACATAACAGGTCACAGTGCTGCTGAGATGAACCCAGAGGAGGTTTAAATCACATATGCAGCAACATTACCCAGAGAGGGGGCTCCACAATGATTCATCACCATGTGTTTGAATGGGTCCGCTGTAGATTACATAAATAAGTGGGAAAAGTATGACGTGATACATGACTCATAAAGGAGCAGCTTTGCCCTTCTTAGTGTCACCCAAACACCGACAGTGAACTTACTCTCTGTGATCTTCTGCAAGCCCAGAACATCCTCCGGGGTGATCACCGGGCTGCCGTGCAGGTCCTCCTCGATGGTCAGCGGGACCCCCACCTCGGTGGAGTTGCAGCCTTTCTTAACCCTCATCGCTTGCTTCGGGCTGCCGTTACTGCTGTTTGCTGTGCCTCTGGTGTCTCTGTCCGGATTTTTACCGACAGGCTTCTTAGCTGTTGCCGGGTCCTGGCTGTTGCCTCTTCTGGTACAAGAATAGCTCATTCTCCGCTCCTCCTCCCCCCGACTAACCCAGGGCTTCCAAGACACTAAACAGTTGCCTCCCCTCTCTCCCTCCCTCGCCGAAGGATGCACACTTGCTGTATGTTATCCGGTGCTTAATTCAAATCCGCTTCGTCTTCATGAGCCTGCAGTCTGTGTCTGAGCATGCAGAGCGGTGCAGCGCAGTGTTTGGTGAGGAGAGCGCGGGGACCTCTGCTCCTTTTTTGGCGCAGCTGCTCTCCAAGGCGCTGTTTCTCTTGTGTCAAGGGGAGCTGGAAGTATCAGGGAAATAATTTGCTGTTTGAAATTGAAAAAGAGGCGGCAGATGGTCGTTGCTGTCAAGGAGGGAGGGGGGGATGCTGCTGCGCGCAATCTGCGCTTCAACCGACAAAATGCGCGCATCAAACATGCAGATGACAAATGGGCTATTAATGAGAAAGTGTCATTTTGAATTCATCGACCCTTCTGTCATCTGAACTGTTTAAGGCCATAAGCACAGCGAAAAGTGCATTCAAACATGAGCATTAAGTCGAACACAAACACAGACGGTTTATAAGGTAAAGTCACATTGACTACGAAACAACGCTTTCAGGGCCGAATGATGTAGGCCTATCAAGTAAGTCTAATTTCTAGAAAAGCTCAAATAAGGGACTGGGGCAGACTGATGTGCCAACAGAAAACAGGGGCGGACTGGGGGGGGAAAGTGGCCCGGGGATTAATTGACAGACAGGCCCACTTAATGCGCGGCATGTTTCGGCCGGCCGGCGACGAAAGTATGGTACTTAACAAAAAACCCTATGCATTTTATGTTATTTTGGACAATTATTCATATAGTAATCACATTACCTGAGCCCTTGAGTTGCCTAGAGAAAAATAGTTACAGCATATATTTAGTGATTTTAATGTTAACAGGTCATTGAAACAATAACATTTTGACCCAATTTGCCTGACTTGACACATGGAATAAAACATGGGCGTAGGAAGCATCCTCAATGTGGGTGAGACAATTTAACAGGGGTTGTGGGCAGGTGGTGGACCTCACCTTCTCTAGGGGGGTCCGGGGGCAAGCTCCCCTGGGAAGATTTTTTTTTAAATGTTGAAGTTAAATGCATCAATCTGGTGCACTTTGAGAGCAAAATTAGGGACTAAATCTATGGCAGTCAGAAGGGGCTTGGACTGTGAGCCGTAGGGTCGCCGGTTCAAGTCCCCGACCAGACCTACATTTGGAGTGTGGACTTCTACTTGGAGAGGTCCCAGTTCACCTCCTGCCCTGCCGTGGTGCCCTTGAGCAAGGCACCGGACATCCCCCTTCCCCCCTCACTCCCATTGCTCCCCGGGCGCTGTACAATAGCTGCCCACTGCTCCTAGTACTAGACTCCTGGTACTATGGGTTAAAAGCAGAGAACACATTTCACTGTGTGTGCTGTGTGCTCTGCATGTGTGACCATTAAAGAGGGCTTCATCCCTCCCAATTCTTCTTGAACACCCATATAAAACAGAAATGTAAACAGATTTACTTTTTCTTTCAACATTTATTTGAACAGCAAGTGGAGGCAAAAGTGACTGCACCCAAAACAATAAACCTGCTAGCTAACTAGCCTAAACTCAGTAACAGAATGTGGGCAACACGTTCTTCTCCACAGCCGCGCGACCTCTGAGTCAGACGTCACTTCCTCCTTTTCTATCCTACGGGTACAGCCGTACAGCCACTCCCCCTGAACCCCGTTTCCCTGCCACCCCCCGCCTATACAAGTCCCTCCCTCTGAACCCAGGGCTCGCTACAATACTGTATACTGTCTGTAACTGTATACACAAACTATACAAAAACGCCTTTACGCTTTGGAGCTTGTTTATCCATCTGTAAGCAACTGCCAGCTAGGTCTCTCAGTCACTCACTCCTGATCGTTCACTGCGCAGTGACAGCTGCTACGGGCCTGATGTGTGAAATTGAAACTGATAGAACAAAGGTAGCCAACGGCAAAACGGCTGGGCCGGCCCACTTACAAATGTGGACCGGTAGGATTTAGGTAAGCAAAAAAAAAAAAAAGGAAGTGGCCGGAATACTTACAAATGTGGGCCGGTAGGATTTAGGCAAAATAAAAAAATATATATATATTTTTTTCATTTAACTTTTTTTTTTTTNGAGAGGTCCCAGTTCACCTCCTGCCCTGCCGTGGTGCCCTTGAGAAAGGCACCGGACATCCCCCTTCCCCCCTCACTCCCATTGCTCCCTGGGTGCTGTACAATAGCTGCCCACTGCTCCTAGTACTAGACTCCTGGTACTAGGATGGGCTAAAAGCAGAGAAAACATTTCACTGTGTGTGCTGCGTGCTCTGCATGTGTGACCATTAAAAAAGGTTTCTTCCCTCCAAATTCTTCTTCTTCTTCTTCTTCTTCTTCTTCTTCTTCTTCTTCTTCTTCTTCTTCTTCTTCTTCTTCTTCAACACCCATATGAAACAGAACAGTAAACAGATTTACTTTTTCTTTCAACATTTATTTGAACAGCAAGTGGAGGCAAAAGTGACTGCACCCAAAACAATAAACCTGCTAGCTAACTATCCTAAACTCAGTAACAGAATGTGGGCAAGACGTTCTTCTCCACAGCTGCTCGACCTCTGAGTCAGACGTCACTTCACCCCTTTTCTATCCTACGGGTACAGCCGTATAGCCACTCCCCCTGAACCCCAGTGGGGTGTGGCCCACTGGGCTGGGCTGGGCTGGGCTGGGCCGGAACATTTACAAATTTGGGCCGGTAGGATTTAGGTAAGCAAAAAAAAAAAAAGGGAGTGGCCGGAACACTTACAAATGTGGGCCGGTAGGATTTAGGTAATCAAAAAAAAAAAAAGGGAGTGGCCGGAACACTTACAAATGTGGGCCGGTAGGATTTTTTTATTATTATTTTTGTTTTTGGCCCTCCGGCCAACACACAGCACCGGCCCACCGGGGAAACTCCCGGTATTCCTAATGGCCAGTCCGCCCCTGACAGAAAACCAACTGACAAATGTTTGAACACGGAAAAGCACACATAAGGTTAACCGGGTGTAACATTTTGATTGGATAATTGGTTAAAGGATTTCAAATCAATTGGATAATGGGTCCGAGCATGCGATCCCAAAGCAATGTCAAAGTGCCACACCCCCTGGATGATAATCACACCAGAAACAAAAGAAAACAGTTGTGTGTAACAAAATCAGGCCTACAAAGAACAAGTTTAGGCTTATTGCATACATCACGTGAAATAAACTTTAAAGAAAAGGTTAAACCTAAGACTGTGAATCCAAAAGGCCTCTCTGCAGAGCAAGTTGAAAATATCACCACCTCTAGGAGGGAGAGGGTACTGTTTTGTAGTTCCTATAGGATTGAATGCAAGACTGTTGTTTGTAATGGAGTATTTTTACACTAATGTGTTGGCAGCACTGATTGTAATACAACTAGCCCCCTAAAAGTCTACCTGCAGCCTCATCAACCAAATATTATAAAATACATTGATACATTCAGCTCTGCATTTCCTCTAGATTTACAGATATGTTCACTGTGGTGTAAATAAAATACGTCAGACCTTTGTAACCCATTGGTAGGAGCGGAAGAGAGAGTAGAATGGAAACAACTGAGGGGAGGTTTTAATTATCCTATTTATGTCTCTCTCTCCGTCTTTACTGATGCATGTAAAGTCTCTGCATGACTCACGGGAGATCTCAGTCACACATGACTATCCATCACAGCTCTGCAGTGGCCCTGTGTGTGAGGATAACAATAACCAAGCAACTGTAGCTGCAACAGCAGCCACACCAGCTAAGCCCCTGTTACAGTAAGACAAAGAGTGGCCTATATATATTAAGATTATAAGGAGATTTCAGGTGAGTGAGTAAGTCCAGGAAGTCCTTATCCAGCTGCATTAATGCTTCTTATGGCTCTGCACTGACTATATGTAATGATGTTTTTTAGTATAATACTGTAAATTAGGCCTACTATATAAACAATATATATATTGTAAAAAATAATAATAAAGAAAAGGCAAGTAGTAACAGCAGTTTAACTAGTTTGGAGTGATAACATGTGAATTTCATGACATTGTTAAGGCTCTAACCTTTACGGTGTTGTGTGGATGTGGGTATTAGACAGGGTTATTGACTGCTAACTGGTATTTATCTCTTGCAAACCGCAGATGTTTACCATGATATTGTAGGCTGTACCCTGATTGGCCAATAGGAGAAATGCACAAAGCTGCTCTCAATCGAGCCAGTCCCCACTGATCTGAAACCTCAATCCAATAAAAATGACAACAATTACTAAAGATGAGATTGCTGCCGCAGGTTGGTCTGTGAACGTATAAGAAAGTGAGGTGTTGTTATGTTCATTGAGAATCACTGTCACTGTGGGCTCTTCACATCGGCCTGCTGAGTTTGCTAGTCCCTTTGTCACGTCTGAGCTGCTGGTGCTATCATCAGCAGAAACACACACACACACACACACACACACACACACACACACACACACACACACACACACACACACACACACACACACACACACACACAATCTGAGCTAAATACATCTATATTGATAAGAAACATGTTATATTCAAAATATTCATCTTATTATTTCTATACATTCTACTCTCTAGTACACAGGGAATTACATGGATACACACACACACACACACACACACACACACACACACACACACACACACACACACACACACACACACACACACACACACACACACACACACACACACACACACACATACACATACACAGACAGGGAGTCTGGCTGATGTGCTGACCTATGTAAGCCATTCCTAAATGTGTATTTTGCAGTGCTTTCTGTTTGTTCGCTCTTTGCTTTCTTATTTTACACAATTAATTATTGCTGTGTTTTTGCCGTGACCAATTAAAGAGTTGGATTCAATATCCAACACAGCCACTGTCCTTCTGTTTTAAATCCAATGTAAATGTCATTGATCCTGTTTTTCCAGCCATCAAGAAACTTGGTATTATGTTTCAGGAAATCAGATTACGGTTGAAAGGCATTTTTTAAACGAGTCAACACAGTGTAGACAAACAATTGATCTGAGTCCTTTCACAAACATTAATAATAAAAAATCACGCACAGCCAAGCAGACTTGATGTGTTTTAGGCATGATGGACATCCTTTAAATATGTTCAAAAAACACATACTACAGACTTAAACAAAGATAAGGTATGTGAAGAAATAAACTAAAAGGGATAGAATAAAAATACATTTTCAAATGGTCTACTAGTCTAGACAGATCAATACACATGTTTGTAGTGATGTACCCTGTACAGGGTCTTACAACTAGGGTTATTTCATTTTATTTTATAAATCTGAATATCCCAATAAAACATGAATCCTAAAAAAAAAAGATTGGATGAACAAAACAAATCATAAAGAAACATAAACAGTTGTATCTCTGGACTTTCAAACTGGTGGAGAAAGCTACCTGTTTTTTTGCCAGCATAAGATTTACCACCATGCAGTATAGACGTTTGTCCTCTTTGTGTTTGCTTGAATCACGGTGTGTCTGTGCGTTAACCCCTCTGTGGCTCAAACAACAAAACAATGGAGTCCAAAGCAAAGTGCTGACATGAGTCCAGCGTGCATCGCCCCTCCGGCCCCTGTCACCCATGGGTGTATATAAACTCCCACACACACCTTCTCGGCAGATCGTTCAGTGGAACTCTACGAAACACAGTTCACCAGTTTGGGTAGGTCAAACCAGTTAACAATACAGCACAGTTTCCCAATCTATGGAAGTGATGTAAGGCTCTCTAATGCAATATATCAGCAGCTAGTCTTAAATAGCTACAGTGAAGACAGAGTGGCTTGTTTTTAACCTTTACTGCAAATAATGGAGTCATATTTTTAAACAAATCAAAGATAGAAAATAGGAGCTTTATGCTGTCGTTTTATGTGAGAAACAAGCCTTAGAGAAAGCTAAAGTGCCGCCCAGAGCAGCATGCAGGAGGAAAAAAAAGTTGTTGTTCGTTATACAGGTTGGTTTTACTTCTGTCCGAGGGTCGTACTTACTTTGAATTTCTCCACAGATACTACTGAAAAACTAGACATAATGGCTCAGATTAACCCCATGCCCATGGGCCCTTGGAAGGTAAGCACACGCCCAACAATACATTACCCATCAGCATTAGGCACAGTTTGAATTGTTATGCCATTTTTGGGCAACTGTAAACTAACTTGGGCATTTTGTCGTGTTTTTTAGATCACCGTGTACGATCAGGAGTACTTCCAGGGAAGGCGTATGGAGTTCACCGCCTGCTGCCAGAACATCATGGAGTGCGGTGTGGAGAACATCCGCTCCCTGAAGGTCGAGTGTGGCGCGTAAGTTCTCAGATAACCTCACTTTTTGAAATCCTCAACAACAAAAATGGAGCAAATTTATTTCTGAAAGTGTGCTGATTTTCTATTTTTGTATGGTTTCCTGACTTTTTTTCATTCTCTGCTTGCAGCTGGGTGGGCTACGAGCACTCCAGCTTCTGCGGCCAGCAGTTCGTCCTGGAGAAGGGAGACTACCCTCGCTTCGAGGCCTACAGTGGCAGCAACTCCTACCGCATTGAGAGGATGATCTCCTTCAGGCCCATCTGCTGTGCTGTATGTTTAACACTCAACCGAGTTACAACCCTATAAGCTCATTTTAGGCTGAGCTACATCTCAAATTGTGCTGAACCTCTTTTCTTCTCCTTTGTACAGAACCACAAGGAGTCCCGCATGACCATCTTCGAGAAGGAGAACATGAGCGGTCGTCAGTTCGAGCTGTGCGATGACTACCCCTCTCTGCAGGCCATGGGATGGATGAACAACGAGGTTCAATCCATGCAAATCCAGGGTGGAGCGTAAGTCCATCTTCCTGATCCTTGATTTGAAGCTTTACACACCTTCAGTTAGTCCTGAGCACCAAAACGCACTCTGACTGGAAATACTGTACACACATTAGCTATAGGAACTTTTACCTACTTACATAACTTTATGTTGCATTTAATAAGCATTTTCTTGTTTTTTCCTGCAGTTTTGTGTGCTACCAGTTCCCTGGCTACCGTGGCTACCAGTACATCATGGAGTCCGACTGCCGCGGAGGAGAGTACAAGTGTTACCGTGAGTTTGGCTCCCACTCCCAGACTCCCCAGATTCAGTCCATCAGGAGGATCCAGCACTGAGAAGGGAACATTTCCATCAGACTTCCTCATCTTCTCCTACTCTTCCTCTTCTCCTTCCTCCTGCACTTCCATCCCCCCTTCTCTTACTTTTCTCCCCCAACCTCCATCTCCCCGGCCCCGTCGGTCCGGCTAGTCAAAGCAGGATCCCTGGCTGGACTTCAGGTGCTTACTGGTGTCAGTTGTTCACAGCACTTTTGCATTTTTTAAAGAAACATCAACAAAAAGAGGAAAGATGTAAGAAAGACAGAAAACAGGAATGACAGAATTGATTGAATAGGCTGAATCAGTTTGAAAGAGATGCAACATCTGCCGAGGTTGGCTGCAGAACGGTGAAAACATCTCAAAGTTTTTGCTTTTTTTCATCTCCACCATTGACGGCATCATCATCATCTTCATCGTCATTGTTTTCTACAGCAACATGATCACCAGTCTTGCTGTTACTGTGATTTCCATGACTGCCTATGTTCAAGACGATGAATAAAGAGAATGAGCAAAGAAACCGAGAGATTCACAATACGACTGATGTACTTTAATCATCTGTGTCTTGTCTTTACATAGTGTCACTTTGACACCACTGGTGAGCAGCAAAACTCAAATTACAACCAACAACCGGCGAAACTTAAACTTATTAAGTAAATCCCATTTATAAATTGTTGAAATTTGGTTAAGAATTCATTTCTTTAGACCTCACTGATCTGTCAGAAGGTTGTTTAAATGCAAGAAACTTAAATACAATTGGTCTTGGTGTCAAATATCCAAAATGACCAAATATGACAACATTTTGGGGAAATGTCCATAAAATGACAATAAAGAAATATGGTGTCTTGGGATAGACTTCTTAAATACAAATCAGATCTGGGATAAGTTAACACAGAATATATAAAATGTCAACTAAAATGAACAACTTACAATGACATTTTAAAATATAATACATTAAAAGGTTACATTTCACAAACGACATACATTTCACAAAAATAACAAAATAATACATTATTACAGTTTAAATTGGGAGTTCAAGGGTCAGAAGCATCGACCCAGAACTATAGGCGAATAAACTAAGATTGACAGAAACCAAGACTAAGGATATAATAATAATGAATTATTAAACAAATAATTCATTAGTTTATTTGTTTTTATAATCTGTATCTGTCACATAAATGTAGTGGAATTAACTGCACAATCTTTTCCTCTGAGATTTAGTGGAGTAGAACAAGTTTACAAGACAATAAAGTGGTAAAGAACAAGTAATTCAAAATGAAGCTACTTAAATAGCCTGGATATATAAAGCTTAAAAACTGCACAAAAGCCCTGTTGAGTATAGCTGCATAAGCAATTTAATTAAATCATCAGCCGTTCTGCCATTTCAATTTTGCTGACTTTAATTGATATAAGTGCATTTCACTGATAATATTGAAGTTCTGTTATGACTTTGAAATCTGAATCCATTACTTGTAATGGGAGGTTTTATGTTGGTAGCCTACTTGTACTAGCCCACTTTAGTCGATGAACAGTCATCGATATGGAGCTACATCAGGGAAAACAACCGTTTTGTTGTCCAGAGACGAGTGTATTTCAATTATTAAGCAATGAGGCTATTAGGCCTCTCTGGTGTTGTGTTTCACATTTTGACCCTCGGGATGATATAATAATGAGAGATATTGATTTGGTTCAGTAAATGGTTCACTTGCAGCCGGAATACAGCAGAGGACGCTGTGGCTCAAATTATAATTTGCGACAGTTGGTTCATCTTGGCGGCTGATGATGACATGTCAACAAACATGGCGACCAGCAGCAACTACTGGGAAGGTACATTGTGTTTCAGCATATAATTTATGAAAACTGTGCAAATGTACATCTGTTATTGTTTTACCGAGTAAGGTCAGACACATTTAACATGTTCCGTGAGACGTTAAGATAATAAACGTTGTATTCGTGCCGAAAAGGAATATCTTCAGCTGTTTTAGGCTAACGTCAACCTGTTAGCTTGTTGCGTCGAACTTTAACAGTTTACGTTATTAAGCTCTGTAAGTTGCTTTTTTACTCGATACGTTTAATGCAATAATTGCATTGTTAGCTTTGTTGATACTGTCCCCTTTTTGGTTTGTAGTATTAAAGAGCTTGATTACAAATTAATTTATAGTGATAAAAACATCTCTTCAAGTTTTTAACAGTAAAGTGCTGTTTTAAATGTAGCTACTCCTTTCAGGTGCTTACATTTTAGACAGGTTTGTTTAACTCACCTTGGCTCATTAACCCTTTGCTACGACTTTGCAGAGAAAAAGAAACAAGTTAAAAATAACTTTAATTCAAAGTTTTCTCCAGTGTCGTCAGCAGTAAAAACAAAGAGTTTGAATTATGCATTGTTTTCTTTTTACTTCTTAATCCCATTTGTACCTAAGTAAAGACTATACAACCATAAAGACAAATACCACATAATTTGTTCGGATGATTGAAATCTGTTACAGACGTGCTTTGTGTCTTACAGTACAACTTAAAACTATTAAGAAAAACGTCTTAGTTGCAAATGTTATATTTGTATTGTATAATGTTATATTTGTATTGTATAATGCTTCTTATCCTGTCCACTTCCTATTGCCAATTTTTCTATTTTTAAATAGAAACTTTTGGTCAGTTATGAAATGTCTTATTCCATCAAAAGATGTTTTTCTTGAGTGTTTTTTCTGTTTTTTCACCCAGATTTGCGTAAACAAGCCAGACAGCTGGAGAATGAGCTGGATCTCAAGCTGGTGTCCTTCAGTAAACTCTGCACCAGCTACAGCAGCAGCAGCAGCAAGGACCAGAGGACGAGAGACAGCAGGTCGACTGACAAAACTCATTTTACGTTAGCAATGTGAATGTACTCTTTACTAAGCTTGGATATAGAAATTAATAGATTTTTAAGCACTTGCCTAAAATTTAACTGAGTTTTTTGTAATAGTTTGTACGACAGAATGTTTTAATTTTACTTGAGCTAGTACTTTATTATCCTTTCTTTTTTCCCCTTAAATCAGGCCTGGTTCTGTCGGCTCATCTCAAGACAATATGCTCGTGGCCATGACAACTGAGCTGGAGCAGCTATTGGCCAATGTAAGTCAAATATCACACACATATATGATGGGATATAGGGTCCTCTCCAGAAGCAGCCATAAAGGCTCAAGCCCAGGGGACAGAGTCGATGTGATGCCGAAAATATTTAAGGGAATTTCATTATTAACAATATTTGTTTACAGAAAAAGAAGTTGGCAGCCACATCTGATTGTATATCAAGCACTACAGTTTATATTTCAATTACAAACTAGATCAGAATTGAGGTGTATGCATATTATTATACATTCGTGTTTACTTTGAAATTAATTTCACTTTCGTATTCTCTATTTAGAATTTTTCCAAGTAATTCAAATACTAGTGAGACGTTTAAGATGGCTTACTACCAAAAGTGTATGTTTTAATGGCTCCTTGCATTTATTGTTATCCTTTTTGTTTTGCAGCTTTCAGCAGTCAATGACAAGATGGCCGAGTACACAAATACTCCGGGAGTTGTATCGCATAACGCAGCCCTGATGCACACCTTACAGAGACACAGAGACATCCTACAGGTAAATGCCATTACTTCACTTATTTGTATTTGGTATTTTCTGTGGTTGAAAAGTGTTTCAGCTTCACATGTAAATATGTTTTAAATGTATCTTTGTTTTTATTTTTTTATTTTGTTTTATCCCACAGGACTATACTCAAGAATTCCACAAAACCAAAAGCAACTTCTTCAGTTTGCGAGAGCGAGAGGACCTACTAGGCTCTGTTCACAGAGACATTGAGTAAGAACCTTTTGACAATAAAAATACAATGTGTATATTTATATTTGATATATTCTATAGCCTGTATTAATTTCAGTGGCTGTCATTGACTCATTTCTTTCTTAAGAAGTAGTCTACTCTGCTCTGTTGAAAATATGAGCTTTTCTCTAATTCCCTAACCCTAATCCTGTTGTGGTATCAGCACTAGTATATGTAAGTATTACCCTGAACGTTCTCAGAGGGAAAGTGATGTATTTAAATAGCTTTAAAGTCCAAACATTTACAATTGTAGGAGACAAAGAAAACCAGTGAATATTTGACAATCTTTGCAAAACAAATGTACCATCAATTGATTTAAAAATGTTGTTTTTAATGATTTAATCAAACCAAACAAAAAAAGATATCCAAATGTATGGTATCTTTATCTTTAAATGTAATTTCATTAATGTATTTCTTTTTGTATCTGGCTCTCCAAAATATCCCAAATCCCTTCTTTTCCTTCTTTCCTTCTTTCCCCCCTGCTCTGTAGACGTCATGTTATTCTCAACCAGCAGGAGGCAGAAATGTCCAGTTTGTTGTTGATCTCCCCCACCCTTGGATAATTTCCATCTTTTCTATCACGTTTCATCCTCTAATGAGAGGCACCTCCTCTCATTGTCTCCTTCTTTCTCTCCATCTCTCTCTGTGTATCTTGTATCCCTCTCTCTTTCTCTGGGGATATATTTCCTAAGTGCCTTCTACAGTAAATCAAACCACAAGGCTTTCATTCAGCCCAAACGGAGGGAGAGTGGTTACATGTGGCCAGCCTGAGAAATGCTTTATCAGGAGAGTAGAGTGAGAGCAGTAGAGAGGAAAGGGGGGAGACACTTTCCTGATCTGATGCTGACTGATAACAGCCATGATAAGAGTCGATTGTAATTATTCCCATGGAGGTGAGATGTATGGAGGAACAGTGAAGGGGCGGGGGGGCAGCAGAAAAGGAAAGGGATGATTAATTGATGATCTAAATAGTGATCATGAATTCAGTCCAAATAGGGAGGGGACGATGTAAATAAGAGAAGGATGAGTTGAGGGTTAAGCAGAGCTAATCACTTAAAAGCCTTGACGCAGGAAGTACGTAATTAGCATCAAGTCATCAGTTAATAGGAGTGAGTGAAATAATGCTGCATGCTGAAGTAAAGATGGAGGAGAAAGTTGTTTCTTACTTCTTCTGTAAGCCAACTGTCAAGCTGCTTAATGGGTCAAAGGAATAAAACCCTTCACATCTGAGTAATGTGATATAAAGACTCTTGCCTGCTTTGTGTGAACTGGATTTATATTGATCGACTTGTTGATGTCGTTCTGTTTTCAGACCAAAGTTTCAAGCTACGTTTCTTAACATCCTTTGGATAGATTGCCATGAAATGATCTACACTCCCTCATTGACCCCCTCAGGATGAATTATCATAACTTTGGTGTCGCCTTAACTTTAAAAAAAAAAATCATTTAATCATCATTCAACGTCTCTCACTTTCTCAGGTCCTACAAGAGCAGCACAGGAGTGAATAACAGGAGGACTGAGCTCTTCCTGAAGGAACATGAACATCTCCGAAAGTAAGAGATTTCTTTAAAAAAACATTTGAACTTAGAAACACATTCGAACATGGAGCCGAGGGCTACAGCCAAGATCATATAGAAGCGACTTTGTGTCCCAGAAGATCCCTATAAAAATTGAATTTATTATTATTATAAATGTATTGTCCCTCCTTCATAATTATAGTAGCCGCCATTTTATTTAATTGTTTGAATTTGGAGTATGATTACCCAAAACTGGACATGTGGGCATTGTATTGTGTGATAAAACTGCATATTTTAGAGTGGGCTTATATTGTCAAAGGCCGGGGCACACCTGTGTATTAGTCATGCTGTTTACTAAGCATGTTGGTATCCCACATGTCAGGTGGATGGATTAAGTTGCCAAATACTATCGTACGTTGATTTTACCCGATGTGAGGTCATTATTTGAGAGAAATTGGCATTTTGTGCACAAAAAAAAAATGGAAGCTCAAACAAAAGCATCTTTGCTCAAAGTATCCTTCCCAGCGCTCATCTTAAAACAAAAAGAAAAGGTAACACTTTCTTTAATATCAAATTCATAAAGCTGTGTGGTTCCTAATCTGTTAAAGAGTAGTTACATAAGAGAAAAAAGGAATTGAAAAAGGAAGGAGAGAAAGATAGAATAGCAAAAAAAACAACAACATTGATCATAAACAGCCGAGGCATTAGCAGTGAATATCAGCTGACTCACAGGACACATTAAAACGGAGTCCTGTGTGACCAGTAAGTCTGTGCTCTTAACTCGGCTAATGTTAACGCTGTTCCCTGAACCCATTGATCCTGAGTTGGTACCAACAGTAACATTACTGACAGTGCCAAACTGCATTTGGCTGTGATTGGTCCTGTTGAGATGACAGGATTTCAAGAGATTGAAACCGGTAAATCAAGTTCAGATATGTGCTTTGTGATAACCTCTGAAACATGAGTAATGATTTCAAAATAAACCACCCACTGGCCACAGCCTGAGAGAAAGATAACCCTGCTGTCACCTTGCAGTCGTTCCTTTCTCCAATGTGCTCAGTTTGTTCCAGAAACACACATTTTTCACCCTGAGAGATATTTTCTCAGATATCACCTGGAGAGGAAAGACATCAGAGAAGAGGACGTTATGAAACCCTTCAGAAACGTAACTTTATATACTCAGATGAATGTGCAGTGAAAAGACTTGTGTGCAGAAATTGAACCAAGGTTTGTGCAGTATATCAATAATATATCGATGTTGTGATATGAGACTTGATGTTGTCTCTAGATTTTGGATATCAGAGTATCCCTTGTGTTTTGTTTCCCGGTTTTAAAGGCAGCATTTCAGTGAAGTGGTGTCTTTTTCTGTAATCACCGGACTGTTCTGTCATTTCCCTTTACTCGCTTTGTCATTAAATCCACATTTTGATTACTTTTCAAAATTCTTATTGTGAAAATATTCCTGGAAAAAGCTTTAATGGTTAACCTGATATGGATATTCTGGTATTTGGTCAAAAATATCAAATGTGAATTGAATCATATTGCCCTGTCCTAATTAAACGTTGCTTCGACATCGTACTCAGTCTCGACACCTATCTTTCCCTGATTGCCAACAACAGAAATATATGTTGTTGTGTTGGTGTGTTTTCAGTTAAATAATTATAATAGTCTTGACTAAATATCGAAAACTAAAAGTTGAAACCCTCAGCCACAACAGGACAGAAGGGTTTCCCACCTAAATGTAATTGCTGTCAGAGCAACCATGTTTAAACCTTTAAGCATCCCTATGCTTTTAACCAGGCGATCAAGAACAATCCATTTCAATAGATTGTTATTTTATT
The DNA here is from genome assembly GCF_000735185.1 of Notothenia coriiceps. Classification (NCBI taxonomy): domain Eukaryota; kingdom Metazoa; phylum Chordata; class Actinopteri; order Perciformes; family Nototheniidae; genus Notothenia; species Notothenia coriiceps. Next base: position 81,550 of record NW_011362132.1, read on the forward strand.
TAAGATAATTTGTTGATATACAGTTATTAAGATAAATGTTTTATGACGTACAGGTTTTGTTTTGTCGATATAATGTAAATGCATTTAGTTTGTAAATCTGCTGCCTTGCTGTTATGTACAGAACAACAAAGGCAAGCCTCCAGCCTACTGTCACACTCGGACAGGTCTGAAGCACATGATGTCGAAAATGTTTTTTTTCTCAGCTGAGTTTTGAAGCTTTAAACCTCGAAAAGTGTCACCGTCAAACAAGGCAGGTGCGTTCAAACCAGGTTTTACAAACCGGTGATCAGACCACTTTGTGAAGTAGTTTCATGCAGATCAGTAGTCTCTTGTAAAGAGAGAAAAGATAAAGGAGCCCAAAGAAGGCAATCTGCAGAGAATAGAAAGCGTAGGAGAGCATCAGACAGATAGTGGGAGAGATGGACGGATAGATGAGGAGGAAGTATGAAGCGCAGTATTGATTTTCGCTCTCCAGTGGAGTCGGCCAGGATGCACGCCGCTGACCTTATATGGTCGGCTCGGCTCTGACTGAACACTTCATTTTTCCCCCCGTCACTTATCCCAGCAGCTAATGGCCGCTGATGTAAACCTCCTGCGTGAGTTCAGTGTCCGCTCCGCTGTGTGCACCTAAAACAAATAACACCAGATCAGGTTACCGTCTATGTGTTCATTGCACTTTAGTATGTCATCCTTCAGTTTATTTCTCTGATGGGTTGAAGGTAATTCAGAGGGGGGTTTGTGGATATACAGTAATCATTCAGAGTCAGCCTGTGGAGTGGGCTCTGTGTGTCCCTTTTATTATTCTCATTTAGTCAACTTTACTTACAGGTCAAGTTTTGTAGTTTATTACACTGAAATGTAAATGATTTGTCGTTAACTGTGAGACACAATGCTAACGAATGCAAACGTTGTTATATCATTGAGATGAATTGGCTTCAGCTTGGATGGAAGCTTGTATTTTACCAATCACATTCTGACTTTCCCAAAAATCCTCCATTAACCAGCACTTTTCGCCCAGTCTCGCAGGAAGTGCTCCTTTTATGATAATAGACTCTAAGAGCTGTGTGGTTTCAGAGCACGGGCTTTCCCTGCATCCTGTTGTATAATTCCCTGACTCTAAAACCAGGAGATATGCCGTTTATATAATATATAAAGAACGTTTTGTTTTAAAGTGATGGACGGCAAAGGATTCATGTAATTGTGGAAGTATTTATATGGTTTTAGGTATGGTTCTCGTGGGCATATAACTATAAAATAACCTTTTTTGAGTCGATTTGATCTGACTTTAATTTTTTTGATCTCTTCTTTTTCCCTGTTTTTCTGTTTACAGCTCAGATAGTCTTATTGACAATGCAATAAGGTAAGATGTATTGTTCCGCCCTTCTCTTTCTTCATTCACTCACATCCAAATTTAGACTACTACTACTACGTAACACACTACACCACATCAGACACACACACACACACACACACACACACACACACACACACACACACACACACACACACACACACACACACACACACACACACACACACACACACACACACACACACACACACACAGGTCTATTAGAGCAAACCAATCCTGCCTGCCTTCTTTTTAGCTGAGCTGAAACATTACTCGGTGATGCTGTGAAGACAGATGTGTGCATATTTTCAAATCAACTAATCCCTCATGGTTTCTTCTTCTTCTTCTTCTTACCAGTATCGCCATGGCTACCAAAGAGAACATCACATTTCAGCGTGGGATGTTTAAGTCCATTCAAACCAGGGTCACAACTTTGGCCAGTATCCTTTAATCATTTCGATCATGTGTCTTAGTTTTCTTTCACCTGACGTTCTTTACTTAGTTTTCTATCTTAATCTGATATGACTCACCATTAAGCTCCATTTACTCCCCTTTGTGTTGGGATCACCGCTGTTGTTTTCCCCTTCTGCTTTACTGTCTTACTGCGAGACAGGCTGACAGGCTGAGTTTGAACTGAATTATTTTCCTTCACCACACTTCCCCCGCCCCTCAGATCGCTTCCCCTCCATCAACAGTCTCATCCAGAAAATAAATTTGCGCAAGAGGCGGGACTCTTTAATTCTAGGCGGGGTGATCGGCGTCTGCACAATCCTCCTGTTGCTCTACACTTTCCACTGATTCGCTGACGGACCATCGCTTTCTTAAAGAAAAAAAAGATTCATTGCATTTTGAGGCATTTAAAATGTTTTCATATTGCTATTTCCTACGCTTAAGCATCAGTTTAACAAGTCTTAATTGAAATTGTTCAACTCTCAGTTCAGAGTTTATTTATTTTTGAAATAATGTAAAAAAATTCCATCTTGGAAGATATATATTGCTGCTTATATCCTGTTGTAATTGTAACTCTTTGTAAATGTATGAAGTCCTATTTTACCTTGTGTACTGTCAACGTCATACTTCTTTATAAAGTATTGGCGGCACTTGTCAAATAAAGGTGATGAGCTCACTTTCAAGTTTGTCATGCTCATTCAAGTTTATTTCCGACATGCACAGTTAACCAGTCATACAGTATAAATGTATAAACATCAGAGTGCCAATAACAGTGCATACAGGGAGAGCAGCCCCATTCATATCTTGCAGTATATTGTAGCACGCAAAGCAAGGTATCACACTATGGCTGCAGCAGGGCGTTAACGGGTACATTAGTTGCATGTAAACAGTGTATGAAATCAGTATATACATCCTCCCACAGTTGGTCCGTACTTTGTTGCCAATGTTAAGAAAAACAGGGCAGGCAGTTACAAACTAGAGGTGCACTGATGCCTTTTGTTTTGACCTCAAGAGGGTGTTTTTTTTTATCTTTACATTGCATATAACTCTTATGTGTTACTTTTGTTAATGATGATGGTATCTTCTTCTTTAGTCTTATTTAACAATTCCTTTTTTTAATAAGCAAATGCAGTTATAAAGTACTTCAGTGCACCAGTAGTTTGGACTAGGAGCAGTTACACTTTCTCCACAGCATGTGCAGTCTGATGATCCGACAACACTAACTGTGTGCAGCGCTCGTTTTCCTCACTTTGTTCCTGAGTTTGTGGGTTACTTATGATGAGACATGAGTGTTGCCGGAAAAAGAGAAACAGCCTGTGACTTCTTTCCTTCTTCTTTCTCTCGTCCATAGCAGAAAAAGCAATATGTTTTACATAAGAGTCTCTTCAGCTTGTTTTCAACAGATTTTGTGCTTTTTCAATTTTTTCAAAACGTTCTTCCTCCTCCACTCTTCTGTGCAAATGTGAGATCAGATGAAGTTAAATGTGACTCCGTCCATCCCACAGTTTAATTCTGGTGCTCTGAGAATCAGAGAAAAGTAGAAATGAAGACATTTACATTTTACATTCATTTACAGCCTTTTGAAGAATGTATTTCTTCCATACCTATTGTAACCGCTATGAGGATGATGACAGCCACACCCAGCAGTATCGCCAGACAGCTGAGCAGCATAGACAGGCGCCCATACTTCCTTGCTCCTTCTAAATCTCCTGTATGGAGAACAGAATGCGACTAATGGAAAACGAAAGGAAGAGAGTAATGAATTATTTAAACTCAACAGAAGGAAAAATCACTTGTAGTGTTGGAAACTGTTTAAGGAATAAACCCAAACATCTGCAACACAGACATATATTCCTCTACATTGTGATATTTTGAAGTAAATTGTAAATATCACTCACCACATGTGCATACCACAAGGCACATATGTTTAGCGGCGGGGCGGGGCAGAAACAGGACAGCACGGCGAGCCAGAAGTAGGTCGGGGGTGCGGACCCCGGCGGCACCGGGGAGGCCAACGGGCCCAGGCTGAGCCGGGACAGGGACTTGGGAGGGGGCACCAGATGCCCGATGGAGCCCGACTTCAGCGGGGATCTGTGCCCGTTCTGGTCCGCATCCAGGGACCGGACGCTGCCTCTGATGTTGAGGGAGAAGGAGTCGGACGGTTTGATGTTGCTCTGCCCGGAGGGCTCGGTGTTCCCGGTGCTCAGGAGCTTCTCCGTGTCCTGGAAGTTGGTGGGATTGGAAACTTCCCTCTCACCAAGGGCGCTTTTCCCAAAGGCTGCGTCCGTGTTGATAGCCATCACTGAAAGATAATACGTCTCCAAGTCTTTGTCTGACCGAGGCGCTGTCCTGTGGCTGGAGATGCTGAGGAGTCGTCCTTCAAATATTCTCCATCGGGGCTCATTAGATTAAATATTACAACATGATAAAGTCTAATATATTTAAGGCAACCTACTTAATGAAGCAGTCTAACTCCATCAAGAATTCTTATTGCAGAGCGAGATGTTATAGTTGTCTGAGTCCCTCTCACATTTAGTTGGCGGTGAGCGTCCGGAGGCGCGCCTTGCTTTTTTACCCCCCTCCTCTTTTAGATTATGTAGTGAGGTATTACCGCATCCCTTACATCTCCACAGCGCACCCCGAGTGTCTGAGGCCTACTTATGCTCCAGGCGAGGCTTGTGACAATGCAAAAACATCAATTACATAGTTTGAAGAGAACACGCGCGGTGCGTAAAAGCTTTCCATTTACGCGCGAAGCGAGCTTGAGCTGGATCAGCATCAGCATGAGGGACGCGGCGCAGAGGCAGAGCGAGATGAACAGAGAGTGAGGTGGATCCTGTGAAACACAAACACGCCCTTCTGACTCAGGTCCTCATTTTAAGGTATATCCTGCCAATTGACTTCGTTTAACTTGTCTCAGGTATTTCAAATGTACAGGACCCTCCTTTCTGTTGATGTTAACGAACCCACACATGACCACAATGTATTGGTTAACCTCATACTCTTACTTTATGTGTAATCCTTCTTTCTTACATTCTGTTTCTTCACTAAATATATCTCTCAGCTCTTTTTTAGATACAGATTTCAATATCAGTGAAGAAGCAGCACTGAGAGAACATTTCAAGTCCTGCATTTCAATAATATACTAGCCAAATATACTTCGTGTATCAAAGTGAATGTATTATCTGTGTATTATTCTGAAAAGGAATTAGTAACTTAATGTAGTAAAAAATATAATAATATATTTACCTCACATTTTGTGAAGTATAAATTTAAAAGTAGTTGTAATTAACTAAACATGTGTACATTTTAGTTAAGTCAATACATTTAGTTATTCCAACATTATAAATCGATTAAACTTATAAAATACCCAACATAATTGAAGCTACAGATTAATGTATCAGTTTCAATAATTATATATCAAGTGATGTTTTGCCAGCTAATAGCAATCAGTATATTCTTAATAATGAACACCCTTTTATACTGATAATAGTTAAGTACCTTATTAACACACAATCTGAACACATGTTCCAAAACCTATTCCATCATGTAGTGTTTATCTCTACACCATAACTGTACCTATCATGTTTTATCTTCAGTTTTGCGAACTATCATGCCATCTAGTGGTGATGTAGGGAAACTCCACCAAGACACTAGAGTTTAAATGTGCCTCAGCACTCCAATTTCAGATAATCTTTCCTAATGAACAAATATCTGTCATTGTAATTTCCTAATAATCCGTCTACATTTAATACTTATACTTCTGACTGATTAGTGTTGACATTTATTTAGATTTGTATAAGTGCAAACCAACAAAGCTCAATCAAATCTGTCAGAACCTTTTTGGATTCTTTGTGCACTTTTTAAAATTACAAGGACTACATTTAACATAAAGGATGTGTTTAGTAGACAGGACAGATAATTTAAACAAAAACAATATTTAAATTAAACCAATTTAGTTTACTATATTAACCTTAGTATATTAACCTGGTGCTACTGTGAAATACATTTACTAGATTTAATAGAATCTTTGCAGTTCTGAATATTATTTTTTAAAGTACTCTCCTTACCTCCTGTCTGTCAAAGATTGTAGTTTTAGAAGGAATCCCTTGAAGCAAAGGGTGATGGAGGACAGCAGTTATAGAATAATTATTCTCTCTGGTCTCACATTTAATATGTAAAAACTATCTAAATGAATTCATTAAGTCCTGAATCTCAGCTTGTTGACATGAGAATCTAATGTGTAAAGTGAGGATCAACACCACTTTCAGAAGTTATAGAAAATCTGAGGACGGTTTTTACATTTAAAGAGCAATTCAATTTACTCTTGACTTTTCTTGCTCTGCTTTAAATGGGATCACCAGGGACTGAAAGTTAAAAGGAATAGTGTGACACATTTGTGCATACATTAATTGGTTCCATTTTAGTTTGTGTGGGTTATTTATGACAGGAGAGCCTTGAGTGCTGGTATGTGTTGTTCATAGTGTGCAGTAGTGAAGACAACAATCAAACTTAAGTCTGAGAAAATATTCCTTTATTTAAAAACACGTACATCATACACAATATGGGCAGGTTTTTGAAAAAAAGACAAAGTAAATAATTCTGTATTGTCTTGTGTAAAATACAGACAATACAGAATTAAATGTAAAAATATAAACATACTATAAACACTGTTGGTTAGGAAAAATATGGAAAATAAACATTCTATATTACATAAATTGAAATAAAACATTCTATGTGATAAACACAGGATTATAAACAATGTTGGATACAATCTCTATAGTTATTACGTCCAGTCTGCCTGCTGAGCGTGTGAAACAGAAACACCGCCTTCCTCTGTCCTCTTCCCAGCAACCCCGGTCCGCTTCCTCTTCTTGATTCATCCGGGGCAGGGCAGACCAGAGCAGTTCTTCAGCTGGCAGCTTTAGCATGTGTACAGGAACATAAAGCTTGCCAGTGAAGAACTGCTGTGTGTCAGCCATTAGGGGCCAGGGGTGAGGGGGAGCTGGGAGTCAGCCAGAGAGCGTGAGAGTTGTTGGGTTGAAGGACAGCCTCGATTTAAAAACAAAAAAGGCCAAGATAGCGACTCCTTCTCCTTCCCTCGTCTGTTTGAGGTGCAACTATTCCTGCAGAGAAAAAGAAGAGAACATTTTAGCTTCTCCTCTGAACTGCTCCAGTAGCGTGGGTATGCGGTGGACTGCAGCCAGTCGCACTCGTACAGTGGAGCCGTGTGCGATCAGCTGTGAGTAAGTGGGTGAAATGAGTGGAGATGAACGAAGGACGAGGAAGATGCACATGATATCATGCTTCAGATTACCAGGAGGGATACACGCATCAGCTGCTTGGCTCTGCACACGAGCGATGCCACAATCAATTCTTAAATATTCTTCGTTATGATGCTCAAAAGCACAGGCTGGCCTCTTTTTTCAGTTTCCGTGGTTACACAAAATAAGAGAGGTGATGAAGAGGAGTACACAGCCTCTATATGAAAGCAGAGATCCATTTGTCTCTTTTAATTTAAGTTAATGTTCGGGTGTCTGAAGCTACACCTAATCTTTGTTCTCTACACGTTGCCACGCTTTGTAGTGTTGTTTTCCTTAATTGCAAAAAGGTAGACTAAGTACAGTATATTTACTTTAAAAACGGTTTCATCTGAAGTTTGTGATGTGTTCTGCAGTTCTATTTTAGGCCGTGAATCCTTCTGAAAATGGACCTGATCACAAAGATACGATTAAATATACGCAAGATTAATAGTTTCCGAATTAAAGCCACTTTATGTTTAATAGCATGTTAGCATGAGGACGTTAGCATTTAGCTTAAAGCACCACTGTCTATTACAGCCTCGCAGAGCTTCTAGCATGACTGTAAACTTCATCTTCGTTGTTTTTTGTCTTTTTTAGTCGTGACCAGCAGCTTGGCATGGAGGTAAAGCTTTTAGGACGTGTGTAAATGCATGAATGTTTCACAGCTATTGCAAATGTGTCTTTTTCATACCCTTTGAGTGTTTATCTTACTGTCTTCGATCATATTGTTTTCGACGGAGTCACAACAGTAATGAAGCCTATGGCCCACTGATAAAGGCCGTTGCATATGTAGTTTTAAAAACTCAGTGTCTATAGCAACATATAGGAAAAATCCCAATAAGCTAAAGCAGACTGTGCTTTTCTTCAGAGAATATATTGTGGGGGTCTCGAGGAGTTGCTCCATTTTTTTGGTTGACGATGAATAACACATGCTGTACATTCCTGCAGTAAGGAGAACCAGAATAATCTATAATCTCAGGTATTTCAGTGGCCCGCGGCCTTTAGACTGTGCACAGCAGGGGGGGGGGGGTCAACCAGACTTATGAACATTTTACAGACCTCGCTGCAGGGACAAATTCATTTTATCTCACTTTTTGTTTAGATTTAAACGTTAGAAACATCCAAAGAGGGCCAGGTAGTCATCTTTCTTCAGACATAGTTGATCAATATGGCTTCTGCATAGTTACATGGGTAAACACTAATGTGTCTACGTGACAAATGTCAGTGTGAGTCAGCAAGCAGAGGCCTGTCGTAACTTGTGACTTATGTTTACCACTCTTTTATGTCTTAAAACCACTTTAAGAAATCTGCAAATGCTGTGGCAGATTTGTTTCTCATCAAAGATCTTGGACATCTTTTTCAAATCAGCTGTTGTTACTTTTCCTAATTATGGCTCAAGTACCGCTAACTGATTATTGGACTACAAAATGGCGCCCATTTGAATCACAGAAGGTTGCGGTTATGTTCCTTCCTATATCTTCTTTCAGGCGTCTTGTTAGCAGAATGTGCTTCTAACTCTTATAGGGTCTTTTTAAAACCAGCCTATTAACTTGTAAAGGCTCCACTTCTTCAGGGCCTCTGTGGCATGTTTGCTGCTTTACTGATGTAACACACCTTTTTTCATTAGTTAGGTTTTTATGTAAGGTTAATCATAATTAAACTAGCACTTAAACTTGGCTGTTGGCATGCACTTTGAGCCGCTTTCTGATAGTTGGTCGCCCAGTGCGGACAGCGAAATGCCTCAAATGTCTGTCGCAGTGCACATGTATAATCAATCAAATGTATAGGCCTACATATAAATTAATTAACTTGAATTATAAAATTGTTTACAAATATTTAAATGCATAATATAAAGAGTATTACATGTCTTTCTGTGCCTCTAAAAGAGTCCAGTCATGAGTTTAAAAAAAGGTACATTTACAAATGGATTTCGCCTGCCGAGAGCACCATGGATGGCACATGGTTTGCACCTGCTATCTCCCTGTATCAAGGTCCAATTCACAAAAGATAGATACATGGCTATAAGCCCTGATCTTTGTGCTTGTACTGTTTTGCAATGAGGCTCATTTGCATAGAAAAGGGCCAATTATGCACTAACTCTCTGAATATGACTTAATATTAGTATATCTGAATAGCATAGGAGCACCAAGATGCTGTTGGTGGCAGCACATGAGAATATTTCACTCTTTGTGGTTGCTTTGATAGTTACACCGTTTATTTTAGTGTATTTGTGTTTATCTGCCACAAAAGGACAATTCATTTTCTGAATTCACTCGAGAGTCTAGTCATGCTGGCACCTCTGTGAGGCTGTCTTAGGCACAGCTATGCTATAAGCTAAATGCTAAAGTAAAGAATGAGAATGGTAGCATGCTAACATTTGCTAGATCCCACTAAACAAAAAATAGAGCTGAGGTAAAAGGTTAGTCATAAGTTTGGTTGTTATTTGGTCATAAGCCAAATGATTGGACAACAATTTGTCAGGCCATGGTCATGACATAAAATGAACTGATTAAACTAATTATTTTCAGCTTACATTGCAGAATAAGGCTATCATTCGTCAGTATCATAAAAAGGGACTCACCACCCTCCTCCCCCACACACAGGCTGCACACACGCTCCTCAGAAGGGTTGGTCTGAATGAAGTCAGGGAGGAGGACGTTCAGTACAAGTCCTCAGGCCACACACACATAACTCAACTATGGCTGCCACAACCTCTAACTGAATAAAGTTATTTGTTCCATAGCGTGCCACTCCTTCCACAAACAGTGACTCTGTATCTTTACACTCACAAAGACGTGCAGTGTTGACCCCTGACTCTTTAGCTGCGCCACTTTTTCTCATTTCTCTTCTTTTTGTGTCTCTCCTGACTTGTCTTTCCTCTCCACTCTCCACCCTCCTCTCTCTCTCTCTCTCTCTCTCTCTCTCTCTCTCTCTCTCGGTCAGATCAAACTGTCCTGCATTCCTCACATTCCAGCTGCGTATGTTAGAAATTCCATCCGGCTGCTGTGGCCTCGCACACTCCTCCTTTTCCATCCCTCTCTCGATCTACATCTGGTCTGCACCGGACGAGGCAGACGTGGCTTCACCGTCAGGTTCGCCCTCACCTCGCCTCCGCCTTTTTCTCCTACTCCCCCCTTCCTTCTCTCTCTGGCTTTATCCAAGCGAGGGAGTCGGACTGAGCCACATGACGGACAGTGTGTAAGGCCTTGAGACAGGCTTTCATACACGGTGCAACGGTGTAAAAGAGATAACACCGTCTAATACACAAAAGACTGAGCTTATCTGGGACTTGCATTCTCTGCCACAACTGGGAGGACAGGGGGAAGACACACTGGAGGTTGTGTGTAAACAGGAGGCTGTGAGGGAACCATTTACAAGGAGTGTTAAAATGAGGATTTATTAAGATTAGAGAACATGAATAATATGGAAAAAGATAAATAATAAAACACGAACAGGAAGAAGCCTTCTTTCAAAGTAAGAAGAATGGCGGTATGGTAAAGAGTGGGTCAGCCGTCCTTCCATAATGCAAGCCCATTCATTTGACCTATTCATATTGGGGTCGTGCTCATACTGTGCGAGAGTCCTACGTTGGGTGATGATATAAGCCATCGTGGGCTGACCCTCAACGATAAATCTGCACGGGAAAATATGAAAAGACCTTTAAAATGAAATAAAAAGAGTGGGATAAAGAAATGTTTTATTACATATATCACTCCAGGTGCATTCCTCTGCTGTGGGTGTGGCCCGGTTGGCAAGAGTTCACTGCCCCAGATTGTAGTCTGCAGTATAGACTGATCATTTTGGGGCTGGGAATTGGGACAAAGACAGGGAAAGGGCGGTGGCTTTGGCAACACACTGATCATAGTGCAGAGCCTCTTCTTGTGTTCTGCTGCTGGCTGTTTGCAGGACTTTAAAGGCTATCTGACTTTAACCCTGAGATCAGTACAAATAAAGGGTGCGGGTTGCTTTACTTGCTTAGAGGAAAAACTGAATGCCATTCGGAATTCATGACGCCCTGGGAGATGGCTATGTGCGGTATGAGGCCTGTAAGTCTGTCCTCAGGCAGTCTGTGCCATTTTGTTTGAAAGAACTGGATTGCTTTTTCTTCTAAATGAACCTACATAACACATCCCTTCTTGCCCCATCCTCCATTGACAAGGCACGCGATAGGAATGAAGGGTGTAGCCCAAGTTGAGCAAGATGGCTCCACTTCTGCAAATGTAAGCAAAAAAAAAAAAGGGTAGGGAAGGTTGCTTTTTTCCTGCGAACAACCCATGTTGCTCCATGAGTTGCTGTTTAACTGACACCCTGTAATCACCTTGTGAATGTGATCCTCATTGACAGGGTGGCTTATGTCACACTCCGGATTGCAATGGCACAAATGCAGCTCGTGACACAGCCTATTGCGCATTCCTACCGGCACACTGAACTATGGCTGCACAATTATGTAAGACAGGCTCCATCGATGTAGGCCACACTACAGTAAGCTTTCCCCTCCCATAAAAAGACTGCTCATACAGTAATGCACTTTAGTTTTAAAACGTTTAATAGAAATGTAAACCACCATAAAGAATAGTATATAAATGTAGGTGAGACTTGGAGGCCTAAATAGTTTGTCATGTTACGTCATCAGCTTTAAAGTGTTTTACTGGTCCTTAAAATCTACATAAATACACTTTATGTCTTTCACTTGAAGACAGATCTTCCAGATGACTGCTGGTGCATTTCCGCGAAATGACTCAGCAGTAGTTATCTTCCAGATTTTTAACTATCCTATACTTAGGCTTTTTCCTTGGCCTGCAAATTTGAATTGGCTTTCTTATGACACGTTTAGATGACATAAATGCAGACATCCCAGCCTGTTATAGCCTATAAACCATACATTTGACAGTTAAATGCTTACAAATGACAAAATGAATACTCTTGAGGCTTGAGTACAAGTTGATAGTAATCATGACACATATTAGGCTTAAACATCATATAAAGTCACATTTGTAAATCTTTAGCACTGATAACATGATGTCGATGTACTTTAGTTGGCTTTTCTGTTCAATATTTAGTTAATTTAGACATAGGCTAATTCTGACTTTTTTTTCAGCATTCCTTTTGCTGCTGATGCAGATTTAATATATGCAACACTTTAACGAGACCTAAAAAAGTGGATTAAGCTACTGTGCAGGAGCTTGGAGGTTGTGTTCACATTTTTAGGGTGCCAATTCTCTGTGTCAGTGGGCCTGGACGATATGATCCACATGACACACATACAGGCCTTCAGCCAGAACTCCTATAAAATCAAACCTATATCCTCGACGATCCTACCACGGAAAATGTGTGCAGAAAGCTGCCGCTGGGAATCAGAAACCAGACCTAGAGAGGTGAATCTTACTTTAAAAAGGTTAAGGAATGGTTTCCCAGTTCTCTTTTAAACGCAAAGTGGGTCATGAAGTCGCCACACGCTAAATCTGGCTGACAGGAAGAAGCGTTTAGGTAGCAGAAACACAGACAGACTCACAGTCAGAAACACGCCCCACCTTGACCACCGGCCCTGGCTCTGCTGCCCGGACAAACCCTCCGCACGGTCGGGTGGAGTTCAGCCGGCCTCGCCCTCTGCTCCGGCGGAGTCCCGGAGCTCCAGGAGGGTGTGTCGCTGTCTCTCTGCCTGTTTTACCTCCACGATATAAAACGGGTTGGCAGCGTTTATATATCTGCTGGTGTTGAGCCTACTTTTCCATGCAGCGCAGTGGAGGACGAGGCGCAGGACTTCAGCCCCTTTTACACAACTCCCTCTCTCTCTCTCTCTCTCTCTCTTTTCTCTCTTCTCTCTCTCTCTCTCTCTCTCTCTCTCTCTCTCTCTCTCTCTCTCTCTCTCTTTCTCTCTCTCACTCTCTCTCTCTCTCTCACACGCGCGCACACACACCCGGCTTCCCAGCTCTGATCAGCTGGCAGCGTAATGACGTAGCAGCCAGGAGAAACGGACGTCAGAATGTGCACGAATCTGACGTGTACACGCCCATGAAGCAGCAGATTGACCTGTTAGTAATACATCACGCTATTATACATCCATGACATCACGCACATAAAGACGTAAAGCGAGTTTTATTGTCATTTAAATGCAGGTAGACCTGTAATACGTAGCCTAACATGGTCAAAAATAGGAGTAAAACACTAATTACACACACGTAATCGAATTGAATGTACATTTGCAGCAGGTCATACACGTCTGTATAAAAAGAAATAGCAGTTAAATGTATCCTAGTGGCAGAAAAACATGTCAAAACTAGTTTTAAGGCTTTAATTGGTGGTGTGCTAAATGCTTAATAAATGTATGTGTTTTTATTCATTTCTGCCGTTTATGGGTGCATTGGTCCTCAAAGTAGATTAATCTAGCCATGTTGGAAATAATTAAATCATGTTATGTTAAAGTAAAACAGATTCAGGATGAGTTTTTTGTCAGAGAAGCTGCAACGGTTTCAATTAAACCTGTCACAGCAGAAATGAGTATCTACGTGGCCTCCACAGACATCCGCAAGTCAAGATAAACGTGTTACCCTCTCTCTGAGACACTCTCACAATGAGGACGGTGGGGTCAGTTTCCTTTCTAATGTCTCCCTCTCTCCTGTGAACCTGTGCTCCTGCAGCTTTAAGGTTGCTGCACTTTGAGAAGCTGCTTCCTCACTGTCACCTGACACACTGAGCACACACTGTTCTTATTATACATCCATGGCACACACAGCAAATCCTCACAAGACCAAACCCACTGGCTCATTCTCCTTCCTCAGTCTGTTTTATAACACCTTCGTGTTTACTTTACAATAAATTCATTAGATTCTGAATATGTTATGCGGAAAAAGCACCAGACAGACCTTTGTTTCTATGAAAAAACAGCTCAGTTTTCACTCCACTTGTGGTAACCTTTATTTCTGATTCAGCCACGACTTCCCTTTTTAGGCCTGTGTGGAGGTGGAAGACATTATGAATCAGTGATTCTCATTATAACACTCATTTTATGTAGGATCAGTATTGAAAATGAAGGAAAGACAATTCACAATGACACTCAGTGTTGTTTGGTATACTGATCTTATTTCCCTCTAGAAAAGTACCATTTAATATTTGTTGACATTGTCTGCAGTATACATACTTGATAATTTGCTGTCATTAGCTCAGCAGCCAAATAGCTGGTTAGGGTGTAAATGGGTTTAAATCTTTGTTTCTAATTAGGGGCACTGGCTGTACATACCCTATTCCTTTGTTATGTAACTTCAAAAGTAATTTTGTTTGCCCTTTTTAGGTGGCAGGAGTGAAACATAGTCATCCTTGTTTTGTTCTGTTATGGTTTCAGTATCATGATGACAGTTGGAGAACATTCAAATACAAAATAGGACACAACAGGATGTTTTCTTTTTCTTTTGGCAACAATGACTAAGGACCCCCCAGGTTTGGGCAGAGCGCGGGATGTTTGAAACGTCTTGCTCTGTCACTGGATTCAGGAAGCTTGCATGTGAACATTCAGCAAAAGAATAAGCTACTACATTAGTTGCACAACAACCTGCTTCAACATGTAATATGATCTAAGTGCACTTTGAAAACGTTATGTCACAACTGCTATGCATATCTAGAGTGCCTGAGAAATACCAGTAAGGTTAATCTCCCTTCTGTAAAACATTCACCCTAATTCGATTGAGATTTCTTAGGCTTTAATTGCTAATTCACATGCAAACTCGGCGTGTTTGCATAAGCTGTTGTTGAGAACTGTTTAAGCAGATGCCAATGCACTTTCTGCTGCTTAAGACCTGTTTGTATAATAATGATGAGGTGTGTGTGAGTCACATCTCCCCCCCCCC
>NW_011362132.1:96513-126693 GCF_000735185.1 Notothenia coriiceps
CCCAACATCTGTGGCATGCAAAGGGCCATGGTTCACAACACATAAAGACTGTGGATCAAAGGTTGTGTACAAAATGTAAGTAGATGTCCTTTTTGCTGGCCAGAGAAATATAGGCCTACATGTTGTCTGTACAAACATGCATTTCCTATAGCTTTTTTACATCCTGACAGCAAGCTCTGTTCCTTTTAAGAGGGTCTTTAAAAAACCCACGTGTGATGTGTCTGCATCTCACTGTGCACTTTGGCACCAATGCACTGATAAATATGACGTGTCCTCCCTGACTCAGCACCATGATTTATCTTCTTTCTTCCTCCTGTGGGTCTTACTGGAACAGCTCAGATATGTGGGGAGGAAATGCAGAAGCAGGACAGACTTGTTTGAGGTCAGAGATTCAGACTATTCGTGGCACTGGTGGATGTTTGTTTTAATTGGAGACAGAACATAGCAGTCAAGTATAGTCCTCATATCATTAGAAACATTATTTTGTGCGCAGAAAGGGTTTGTGTGTACAAGGGTCACATTCTTCAACGTAATACATCTAGCATGTTGTTTCTGTGTGAACATGCATGTGACTGAGTACTGAGGAAGCAGTGGGGGACTAGCTTCTATGGGACAGGAATAGGATGGAAACTCCCTGTGAAATACCAGACTGCATGCTGTGGATGTTGTCAAAGGCACATAGGAAATCCCCATGCAGCGATTCAAAAGGAAATGGTCTCACAAACAGTTATAAGTGCTTTGATCATTAGATACACACTTTTCTTTCACTTGGACAAACAATAGTGTTGTTTTCCCTTTTGAGACTACAATACAAATATTATTGTAATTTATAAAACTTTAGCGAGGTTAAACAGTCCATCAGTAAAAGATTTAGCAACACCCTCTATGGTTCCTTCAAATGTACTTTAATAAGATAAGATAAGAGATAAGATAGAACTTTATTAATCCCAATTTGGGAAATGTTTGTTTTTGCAGCAGCATAAAAAGACATGGCATTGTACAATACAGAAAGTAGAAAATATACATGTTGAATTTACAAATGAACAATAACAAGATATAAAGCAAGGTATTATATTTACATAAGTATGTGACGGATGGAATATTAAATATTGGTAGACCTAATAAAGGTAGGTAAAATACGATATATTAGGAAATATAGTTTAGTTGGCGATGATTGTAGAAGGTAGTTTTNATGGAATATTAAATATTAGACTGAATATATAAATGTATGACTACAGTTGTCTTCAGCAGGAGACTTATGGTGAGCTTCAACCTGTTACTTTTCTATTTTGGTTCACAGCTCTCATAGTGACTTATAGCTCAGAAAAAACAGCTCTAGACTACCTGCTAAGCAGCAAAATCAAACTTTGAGCAGCTGGCTGGTCACCATGGTGGAGCATTTTGCAGCTAAAAGCAGATATTTTCATTGGGAGTTGGTGGGTCAAAATAAAGCAAAAGGAAAGTGAGTATTTGATTTAGATAGATGAGGTTACTAGAAAGACTATGACAAATAAAATAAATTATAATATTGCTCCTGACATCTGCTTGAGGTGTTAATTGGAAACTCTTGATATAAAAGCTTGTTTTTGCTGCATCCAAGTGGCCAAATAATTAGTTATTGTATGTTTAGATGCGGATGACCAATGCACTCATTGTATTTGGTGTTGGTGAGTGAGACACAACAATAATGTTAAGAAAGGGAAATGATACGTCTAATTAAGGGATCAGACAGTCTCAATTGAGACCTTTGCAGATTCATATACATGTATTTCATGACAACCATGAAATGTAATGTTACATCATCTGAAAGTATTCATCTCTTGCATCTGGTCTAAAAAGTATCTCCTCCTTGTTCTTTAATATTGTGGCTTCCGCTCAAGGCCAGCTACTTCTGTCCTGCTAACTCAAAGAACCCATTCAGTATATTTATCCAAGTGCTTAAAATAGTTTAGAATACGTCTCACACTGCACTGGTTTCATCCAAAGATCCATTGTTGTGCATTGCTTGTACTCAGTTTTTATTTCACAGCTAAGACAGGAAGCTTGCATGTGAACATTTTGTTTAAATTGACCTTTAATGTCAACAGTGTCTGTTTGATTGTCCCATAAAGGGAAATTAGGATCATTCAAAAAATATTACAAGGGGAACACATGTTTTTGGAACTCTGTTTTAGGTTATATCGTCTTATTTATATTGAGGGGGGAATACTCCTATTTGAAGACTATACTTAAATCTTACATAGGCACATAAATGCTAACAAAGTTACACAGTATAGTGAGTAATACACCAGACGATTAGAATGCGGTACCCTAGAAAAGTGTGTGTGACTTCGTGGCGCAACGGTAGCGCGTCTGACTCCAGATCAGAAGGTTGCGTGTTCAAATCACGTCGGGGTCATGTCTTTGGTTTTCCTCTCTATCATATTGTAGTCATTCACTGAACATAACTAAATAGGACATGCAAACGTTTTCATGACGACTTTATTAACTAACACAAAAAGTATCCTACTTCTGACAATAATAAAAACGAGAATTACCCGGACTCTTTTATAATCCTCTCTGAGAAGGTGTGTCCTGTTGCCACGGAGACGTGTAACTGGGCAACACGGTGGTGAAGTGTGATTGTGGAAATGCTGCGTGTCCCGGAACAAACACTACGAAACATCAAAGATAGTTAGCAATGTACCAGCCATCTTTTTACACTTTCTTCTGCCTTTTTTGTGCATCAGACAAAAGTGTTTTTAAACCACAGGAGATAAAGCAGCGTTGTCTCGGGACTACCCCTGTTTCTTGTGATTAAACGAAGAGTGGGGCTCAGCGTCAGCTCAGTTTTTTTGCAGTCTCTTAAATTTAATGGCCTTAAAGGAAAGAGTTTTTATCGAAGAAGCAATTTATCATTCTGCAGAACAGTCTCCAGACTCGCATAGGCCTATTTATTAGCACTGTGTGCCGACTACATCATGCCAGAAGACAAACACTGTAAGCTGCTGCAGCCGTCCAGGAGCTGCGACACTAAAAAGAAGACCAAGAGGAATAAGAAAAAGAGGAAACAAGTCACTACTTCCTCTACTCCTCCGGGAAACACAGGTAAATACACTGTTTAGTGTTGTAGGAAGCTTTCAGGTCCATATGGCTACAAATAAAGACAAAAGCAACAACCCTGCATTTAAAAGCATTCAACACTATAAAGGATTAGCACCTCAAAATGTGCATGAAGTGAGAAGGCTAAAGAAATAACTATATATTCGTCATGCATAGTGGTCTGATTCAGAATAATATATAATAACAGTTTTTAATCTGCAACAAAGTATCACATTTTATAAAGGATGTTTAATTAACCCACAGCCTCCCCCCCAAAAAACTTTATTTAAAAAAAGCCTGATTTATATTATAAACGTATTGAAGGTACAATTTTGAGATTCTGAACCAAATCTGCATCAATTTGATAATCAAAAATGTTGACTGTTGAAACTGAACTTGTGGTTTCCATTTTGAATTGTTTTCTTACATTTTACAAACTGATTGGTTAATTTATTGATGGATACATGGCACTTTTTCATATTTCTAAACTATACTTTCAGAGAAATATTGTCATTTATATCTGTAGGAACCTAGGCAGTGTTACAATTCAGTTATAAATGTACATCTCATGATTAATATGATCTTTTTCAAGGGCACTCTAATACATCGGTAATCATCCAGTTTTCCAGCAATAGGACCGTATTTCTGCAGAGGATATCACAGTAATTTACATTTTAACATATTATAGCATTATCCTGCCCCAGGTTCGTTCAGAAATTGAGATAGGTCGTTGTTCTTGGTATACTGTATAAAACGTCCCCAGACCTTCTGGAACAGTTCTTGTTTGTCTTTGAGAATGTAAGTGATTTTTTCTAAAGGCAGACATAAAGAGTAATGTAGTTGTCCTGTGTACATATGTATTGCTTTTGGCTCTATGTCTTCGTCCTATATGTATGTGATTTTTTGTATGCTGAAAATCAATAAACATATTGATAAATTAAAAAAAGTACTGATCTAATTATCTTCATAAGAAGATCATCTAGAAGCAGACAATTGAAAAACCTAATAATACACAAAATAAAAAGCTTTAAAATATTTTTCACGGCATGCATTTAGTCACAAAAGTTAGGACTGAACCTAGAGTTGGATCATTTGAACTGACCTTATTACTGTATGTCATCATGGCTTTGCCAATTCAAACCAAGGTCACTATAATTGTTCACAATGTAATAAGTATACAGATCATGTGGTGATGGTAGAGGATTCCCTACAGGGTTGCATAGGTCAACAGAGAGTAGGCCTCCAGTGTAGCTGGCCTGTTACAGCTCATTACTGTAACCATTAGCCCTCCAACTCAAGAGGGAGTCATTAGTAATATAAAACCTCAGCTTTGTTCTGCAGTCTGCATGAGCCTCCATGTTTATTCTACCTCCCTGCAGAGACCCCTCAGGCTGCATCGTTGCCCCCTGAGACCTCGCCTGTGTCCCAGCCCCCCCCACAGAGTCCGGGTCAGCCGCGAGCCCAGCTGCCCATGCTTAAAACAACCAGCCACAAGCACGGAGAGCGGCTCCCTGGCAGCGGCAGGAAGAGCAAAAAACACCCTAAAGACTCCCCGACTCTGCTGACAGCGGCAGAAAAGATCAGTGTCAGTGGAGAGCTCAGCGCCCAGGCCAAGGAGAGCCTGAGGTGGGAGGGCGAGCTGGAAGACCCCCAGGACGAGGAAAAGAGGCTGGAGCTGTACAGGGCCAACAGGCGGCAGCGTTACATCACACACAGAGAGGCTCTGATAAAAGAAACTGCCTTGAGAAAGACTTTTCCTAAATAGAGCAGAGAAAAACAGGCTTTGACTGAAGTTGGTCGACAGGAGTATTCTCTTAATTTGAGCACTGACTGAAATAAAGAAGCAAGTGAGAGCCTCGTGCCTTTTATCTCAGGCTTTATTTTTGACATTTTAAAAAAGATTTAGGCAAATTGAGCAAAATAATGAAGATCTTTTGGTGCTGTTTAAGATAGATAAATTAAGCATGTTGCAAATGTAATACCCTATAATGCACCTGACGGACATGTGTTCTCTGTCAGGTACAAAACAAACAGTATCACGACTGCCGTGGACGAGGACAGGCCCTGTTTAAAACTTAATAGAGGATTTGCACCATTTATCTTCTAGCTTCTAAATAATGTAATACTTCCTGAAAAGACCAAAAGTGGATCTTTCAGGGCTGAAACCCAATCAGGATAATACCACTGAGTGCCCCTCACATCTGTTTACCACAGGTAGATTTCATTGGATGGGGGTCACATGAAATGTTCAACCCCTACAATGTAAGAACTTTAATACAGGTTAGCAGTTTTATTTTTGCGTAATTCACCCTAGAGCAGGGTTGTCAAACTCAATTTCATCGCGGGCCACATTAGCATTATGGTTGCACTCAAAGGGCCGGTTGTAACTTTAAGACGATATAAATATATAAAATGATGTATTATATTACATTATTGCCTCTGCATTGTATTATTATTGGATAGGGTAATAACTTCATAATTAACTACGTCTGAATGCAGAAGTCTAGGGCAAATAATGGCAAGTCTCTTCAGTGCGCATGTCACAAAATGAGATGCATTGTGGGACATGTTGTTTATTGGCAATGTGCTTCTGTATAAAGGCATGTAACGTATAATAAACATATTATATTCTTTGCAAGCTCTTGCGGGCCACATAAAATGAAGTCGCGGGCCGGATTTGGCCCCCGGGCCTTGAGTTTGACACCCCTGTGCTAGAGAGAGATCTCTACCGGGAGAAGCTCAGCTAAACGCTGCGGTGACTAAATGCCATGTTATGCTTCTCCTAACCACTTCAAGCTTTATTTCTGAAACAATGTGGAGCTCAAACCTTTCTCTTTCGCAGGGTTTACCACATGGACATTACGTTACACATATTCTCTCCAGTAGCCTACAGCCTTAGCTCCATGGTTAGCTCTGAGTGTTAGCATGCTTGACAGCCTCCGCAAAATGTTGTGCAATGAAAAGTGGGCTACTAGTAATCTCGAACCGTCAGTTTTTTTAAAAATAGAAGGTCGATACCGTTCTGATAAATATCAATAATTTCGCTGCTGGATGCCAAAATGGCAGGGACATTCGTGTTTTCCTGGAGCAAATGACAAGCTCCAACACTGATAAGTGATGCAAGAAGAGACAAATACTGTGGTGTGCCCTGGAGATTTCTCTTTTTATGCATAGAACGAAATCAAACACAAGACAAAATAGTGTCAAAATGAAAAGTATAGACATCTTGTTATGTTCACTGAGGCGTCAGGTTTACTTTGGTGGCATGGATGACAAAGACCGGGGGTTGCGTCGAAATATCCAAGAATCAGCTCCTATGCGTCCCAACCTATCATCCATTCCTGACCTCTGAGTGAAACGTCACGGGGCTAAGGGGATAGTGGATAGGAGAATCCAAAGGATTTAGATAAAGACTGCAGTGCTTTGAGAATCCGACTGACTTTTCACTATCCTAACGGTATTTATATGCGCCAGCGGGACGTCATGAATGTGTGTCTGCTGCTTTTGGGAACTACAGTTTTCTATACAGCGGACTACAACAGGGAGTGTAGGAATAAGAACGGACTACTGTGAACTCATCTAGAGGACTCTGCACCGCTGCTCTGATGGCTGTTGTTTTATGCTTTATGAACGTGGACAACAAGGAAACATATTCTTCATGACCAAAGTTGCGATTGAAATAAAATAGGAAAGTGAAACTTATGCTCGTCATCCTCTCCCTCCGGTCCAACATTAATACAAATATCCCCAATAGTATGATTGTATTGAAAACATCTTAGAATCAATACAAATGTATTTATTATAAACGTTTAGTCCTTAACATCTATCCCTGTGATATCACCATTTCAAACACTCTTTAAAAGTGTGAACAAACCCCACACAGCTCAGTGAAATTGTTAACTTTATTGATCATTTCAGTAAAAACTAACGTTCATATTTCTCTTTTTGATTATAATTACTGGATGAACGTTCAAAACAAAGCACTTTTGAAAAGTTACCACATACGTTTTGGGAATGCCTTAATAAGCACGCCGTAACTTTCATGATATAATTTCTCGGTCATAATCGGTTGTTGTGTGACGGCCTAATGCTGCGGCCGCGAAAGCATTGCTGGCGGCAGCCATTTTCTCCTTTTCTTTTGTTAAAGGAGGGCTCCAAAGGGGCTTTGGTTCCTAAGCTAAAGGAAGTTTGAAACCTCCTTTCTAATCATCTAGACTAGAGAATTCAAACGGCTCTTATCATGGCGCACTGAGGTCATTTTCACTCCGTTAGAAGGTTCCTAAGCAAAATGGAATATTCGACTGCAACCTGGGAAGGCTTCTCAATTCTCAAATTTTCCCCTCCTCCGACTCCTACGACTCCCTGGTCCTCCGGTAGTGACCCGGAAATGGATTTCAGTGCGCAAGTTGCAAGGACATCTCATTTCTCTAAATTCACATCGAGGGCCAAGCATCGACCATCGAGGAGGGCTCTCCTTGGAGGAGCTATAATCGGAGGATACACTGATGTGGTTCTCCACAGGGCTCCTCCACAGAGTGTATTTCCGACTACAGCTGGATGGTTTCAAAGAGGTCGTGATGCACCGGCCGGACTTATCTCAGCCAATGACAGCTCTGCGTGTATCCCCTGGATATTATTTTATTAACTGCTCTCATCGCGACGCGATGTTTACAGTGAGAACAGCTGTGAGGTCCGTGCAGAAAGCAGAGCAGTGTGTATAATATATATCACTCAGTATAACAGGCCTAAATTACTCTCTGTATTTGTATGCTTTAGTGTAGTAGATATCTACAAACAAAGAGTCGATATTTTTCTAAAAACATTTAGTGCTTCACATAATAACAGTGCGTATGCGGCGGACAGACAGGTCTCAGTTGGTTTGGTGTCCTATGCTTACTTTTAATACTTGTAAATACAACTTTTGGCCCGTAATTTCAATTTCCCATTTCAGCGACCAGAGAGGGGGGGGGGGGGATATATCCAGTCTCTGATTGTGTTACGTTATTATGAGAGTGCTTTCACACTTGTTTGATTCTGAAATTGTATATATTTATATAAATATATGTGTGTGTGTTTGTGTCCGCATCTGTAGCCTGTTATTGTCTCATTATTCCGCACTGTGGAGGAATCAAAGTAAATATATAAGTGGTCATGAACACATCTGTCCATCAGACAGAGGGCTGCTGTGCCTCCTGTCATCATTAATGGACGTCTCTTTAAAATGACCGCTCAGAGGAGAGGAGTTCTCATTTCTCTAAATGCCTGCTGCTTCCCCTCCTCTCTCCTCGGTTCCCCTCCTCGACTCCTCTGCTCGCATCTCCTGCTGGCGGGACTAAGACACGAGGATAGGAGTCGGGGAAATTTGAGAATTGAGATGCCTTCCTTGTATTCAGCAGGAAGAGGTCGTTTACTTAAGAGAACAAAGCAGATATGTTTCTTTCCTCAATGATTCTTAATATGCTGCATTACTTATTTAAAATGTGTTTGGATGCAAAATAAGGCTTAAATATTTTGCTGGTAAATGAATTAACATTTGAGTTGCTACTCATACAGTATAATTGTTACTTATACAGTATAACTCTGCAAATGCATTCTGTTAGGGTTACCTTAAACCTTAAAGTTTCAAATCTTTTACATAAAACATAAGGACACAATATGACCTATTGTCTACAACTGTTGGTTGAACCCTGTAGACAGTTAACTGATGCACACTGTAAACAGGAAGTGAAAGGTAATGTAAAAGTAAATGTGGAGGTTTGAAGTAAAGGCAGTGATAAACCAGCAGAGAGACAGAGACAAAGAGGGAAAGAGGGAAAGAGGGAAAAACGCAGCATTTCTTTTGTGAAGGTTTTGTCACACTGCATTTGTGTTATGTCTGTAGAATGCCTTTTGTTCTCTCTCGGTGTGTTTTGTTACCGTTGCTTATTTCAGCATCTCTGCTTCAAAGAGACGGGCACTCGCCCTCTGTTCTCATAATCCCCCCCTCAGACTCACTGACCGGACCACGTACACTGCTCTGTTAAGGCCACTTGTGTTTATCCAGCAGCCAAGTAAAAGGCTTTTTATCGATAATACATTTTATAGATTTATATGATAAGTGAACACTTAGTAAGGCATCTTGAATATGATGTCTCAGGACTGTCACTGAAATCCTCTCGAAGATCATGAAATAAAATAAAAACTAAAGATATAATAATGCAAGATGAAAATAAAAAAATGAAGATTATAAAATAAGTCCTAAAAGCTGCATCAATCTGAGGTATCTGTTGTTTTCATGGTGGAGTCCCCCTCACCTGACATATACAGTTTATATCAAATACTTTAACACTGTAAATATAAAGTTCACTGTGGGTTGTTGGATTGTATTTCTCTTCTGGTACAAACACTTGACTCCAGCTCTTCTTACTCTCTGTCCTTTGGGAGAGTGGATGTGACGAAGAGACAGATGAATGACGTTCTGACTGCATTTCAACATTCTAAAGATGACGTGTTGAGAGGGGCGGACCGTGTGGATCGAGGCACCTGCAGCCATCTCAGGTCATCTGATCTGTCAGAGAAAGGAACAAAAGATTGTCTTTCTTACTTTTTACTACCCTGTTCCTGTTTACAGTGTTTTGTGTCTGCTTACTTGTCATTTCAGTCTGATACCGCCACTCATTTGAGATATGAATTAAGGCACATAAAAGAAAGTCAGGCTTGTTGATTGGTTTTTGGATTGATTTGATTTGTTTGTTGCTGTTCTGCCAATTGGTTGGGATGGATCAGCTGCTGAAGCAAGGAAAGTGAAAACAAGTTGTGCCTAATTCTGTCTTCTCTGCAGGCAGCAGCAGGGCACTGTTAATATGTAGGAAAGTGGGTGAGATAGTTCTGAAGTCAATAACATTCTCTTATATTTTGTTGATTATAGGTTGAGATGTCAGGAGGAATTTATAGATATTTTATTATTTGTTCACTATTTAGTGAGATTTGGATGCTTGCTTAATTGACCTCCCCCTGCATTTACCTGGGCAGGTGGTATGTTCCACTTAGGTGAGGACGAGAAGGTAAAATGTTTGACAGAAGTAATAGAAGAGAGATTTGAATAAAGCATGACTACGTACAGACATAATCTTTCATCTCATTTATGGTTATAAGTTGTGTCCCGAAGTATTTGATTTTATGCTTAAAAATAAGTGTCACCCTGTCCCCATTCAAACAAAGAATCTTATTCAAGAAACTCTCGTGGCTCAATTAAGAATCAAGATGGCTGCTAAGACAACAATATTTTTTTTTCTTTGATCATGTTGTGCCTAACTTTTTTAGGTGAACATAACATATAATGTATGGAATTAATTCGCAGGTGCACTGGTTTAAAATTAGTGCAAACTCTGCTATGGATGTCAGTTTTGAGCTACAACAAAGGCCAAAAGGTGGCCTGCAACAGTGGCTTGTTTTTAACTAACAGATTGCTGGAAAGGGCTATTGCTACTAAAGCAGTTGTTGATGCACCGGGCCTCTGTTAGCTCCTGAGCTTGTCAACAATCAATGACGGTATAAAAGAAGATATAAAAATAGGCTTTTTAAATAGCGATACACACAAGCAAACACATTACACCGATTTAGGGTATTTTTTTGCCATTTGGGGGCAGTGGAAACAATTTGAGGTCCTTGAACATTATAATATGCTTTTTGGATGGTATTATCCAAAGATGGACAAAATAAGAAGCATTGCACTTACTCAGCCTCTTCCCTCGTGATGACTTTTCCTGCTGCGAACCTCTCGGCTACTGCAGACACCGCGGGGTCGTAGTTTAGGCTCACTGCTGCTATGACCTCATCATTCCTACAGGTTACATTTTGTTTCTTCATTAAACATATATTTGAACATTAATTCATTAAAGGAGTTCTATGTTTCCAGTTACAGATGTTTTTTGTAAACATCAGCAGCTTAACTTACTTCATGTACAATCCCAGGAACTTCTTGTCCTCAAACTTTCCTTTTATTACAATGTCAGTGTATCCCTCCCCATAGCCTGCACACAACCAGAAAAAAAGGAGTGACATTTAACATTGTTAAGCAGATAAATCAGAAATGTATCACGGTTGGATTAATTGAATGCAACTCTTTATCCAAAGCAACTTATAAAGCATTTGTCACGGTTTATTTTAAAGTTAAGTTAGTGAGTAAGAAGTAAATATAAAACCAAAAAAAATATCTATACATGATAATACTTGCCCACCTGCATATCGGATGGTTTTACCCAGTAGGACGGTCCAGTAAAAAGGAACTGAGTTGAGTTCAGTCTGTTTATCCAGCATGTTCAAAGCTGCTATCCTCCCTGCACAACAAGTATGTGTGGTATTAATGAGGGACACTGCAGCTGAATAGGCTTGATATCATTATTAACTTTCCCAGTTGGTCACATATATTAATACAATACTTTTTTTGTATTACAAGTTATCTGAAATGGTTCGTTTAGGTTGGAAAATAAGGTATTATCTTATTCAAACTTTCTGTGAATTGATGAGAAATCTTCCAATGCACATAGAACAATTATTTTTTTAAAAACACTTTGATGTGTGTTTTGGATATTTTTTTCCAAAAAATATGAGTAGGTGTTATGAAAAGCAAAAGCTCAAACTCCAATTAAAAAAAACAATGCTAATGCCAGTATTGTCTCGCCTTACCTGGAATTAAAACTAGACAAGATACTATTTATGTCTGGCTGTAGGTTAGATCTACTCACAGTTAAAGTCAGTCTTCTACGACTTGGCATCAACATTTACATTGTTTCCATATTACCGTGTGCTTGTGCCATCTGCCAGTGTCCGATGTTGACCATGCAGTTTTTGGCCATCGCCAGAGGGAAGGTCGCCAGGTCGCCTCCACAGTACACACTGGGGATGTTGGTGCGCATGTGCTGCAGGAGGGAGATGCAGACAGATAGTTCATGGTGCACAATATACTGATTTATGTGAGGAAATACATTTTAAATAACACTTCTGTTATGTTTGAGATTCTGCGACCGTAAGAGCGTTAAGGCCAGACATAAAGGATACAAATTAGATGAGGAAAAACTTTATATATAAGAAGAAGATTTTTTTATTTTGCAGGATGATAATGAAGCAGAAATTTCAAGGATTAGACTAACAGTCCAGTATGAGCTTGTAGTTTGACTATTGTAAATAATGTAAAAAAAAAGAATAAATCTTACTTTTCTGAATTATTTTGTCCAATGCCTGGCACTAATACTAAACATTCAACTTTAAACATTCAACTTTATTCTCGACATTTTAAACATATACTTGAAAGGCAAAATAAAAAAAAATCTTCGGCTCATCCCTTTAGCCTGGCCTCAAAAACTCATAGTTAAGTCTAACATTGAGAAAGTAAATCTCTCTCAACAAAATACCAGAGTTATGAAAAAAGAACAGGTAATAATAGGTTATGTGTTTGGAAACAGATTGAGATAATCATGTGAAAATGAGGTTATCAGCTGACCTTGTCGACTGTTACAAAGTTTTTTGGGTCCAGCTGTATTTTGCTGCTCCGCAGAAACTCAGAGTTTGCTTTGATGCCTTGTGAAAGAAGAAAGAAAAAAGACAAGGGTTTTGTAGGAATACTGTTAGTGTTGTTGAGCAGTTTATTTCTCTGACAAATTAAATATATCACTGCTGTTTGTGTGCTATAAATGCATAACATAACATTTTTATTTGAATCAGGAAAGCTGATTTTTGGTAGATGTTTAAAAGAAAAGACAGATATCACTCATCTGTCCTGTTAATATGAAGCTACAGCCAGCTAGCTTAGCTTAGCAACTTGAATGTTTAAGACGTTATAAGGTACGTTTATAAATGTAAAATCACATAAATGTCTGCATTGCGCTTACCAATACAAACAATCAAAACATCAACTGGAATAACTTTTCCACTTTTAAGCACAACCTCCTTCACCTTGAGGAAGAAAGGACAATGAAAAAGAGGAGAGAAATAACCAACATTGTTTATATTTTCATAATAAACTTGATGTTTCTTATTGTCCTGATGTTGGAGTGATAAAATAAATGTGTGCTATTCAACTTTACCTTGCCATCCACACCTTTGATCTCCGTCACATTGTCATTCATGTAAAACTTCACATTTTTCTCTGACAGCATCTGCAAGAACAACACGAGTTACAATTAAAGTAGCTTAAAATAGATGTAATGTGAGGATACAATATCTCTTCCTCTTTGTTATTCTTACCGTCATGGTGACTTTGCCAACTTCCCGTCCCAGTGTGTTCTGGTACGGCAGCTCACTGCTGCCGATCACTGTGATACTGGAGGCTTTGTTTATTAAATAAGATGCAACTTCCATACCTGGAAAAATGTGAGAATATTGAAATGAAAACCCCCCAAAAAACACAAATAATGTATTTGTTGTTGTAATAATATGTAAAAACATATTTGTCACACTTCCAACACAGTACCGACAAAAGAAGTTCCCACAAGGGCGACGTTGTGACCCAGGCAGGCTGCGTGGATTTGCCGAGCGTCCTCTGGTGTCTCTAACATCTTGATGTTGTCCAACACCGTGCCAGGCAGATCCAGAGCCTTTGCTCTAAAGAAAAAGGCCATAAATCTGATTATAAGCAGCACAGTGCAGGGTAGAAGTGCTGCAGCAATGACCAATTCACACACTGTATACAGGTAGTAAACCGCTGTTGGTCATCAACAAGTGATTTAAATATTTTATATTTAAGATTATTGTGTGTGTGTGTGTGTGTGTGTGTGTGTGTGTGTGTGTGTGTGTGTGTGTGTGTGTGTGTGTGTGTGTACCTGCAGCCTGTTGAGATGAGGAGCTGGTCATAGCTCTGGACTAAACCATCATCAAATGTGACTGTCTTCTTGTCCGTGTCCACTGACACTGCCTGTAATGTATGGACAGATCAAAATACCACCAGTACTGAGGGTAGACTGTATTAGGTCGATTTAACAATCAACTGAACCAAATTGATATTTAGATAGACAGGACATAGAAAGAGAACTCACTTCTTTCCGGAGCCACACCTCGATGTCGTACTGATGGTAGAACTCCATCCTCCTCAGCAGAATACTGTCGCTCTGTACATTCATTACCTGTAACAAGATGGTAGTTAATACACAACAATTCATCACTTCAATGTTGGTGTTTGTATCGTGTCATTCACTCTTCATCACCTTGCTGAGTCGTGTTTTGTCGTAAGGTAAAAGTT
Organism: Notothenia coriiceps; assembly: GCF_000735185.1. Taxonomy (NCBI): domain Eukaryota; kingdom Metazoa; phylum Chordata; class Actinopteri; order Perciformes; family Nototheniidae; genus Notothenia; species Notothenia coriiceps. The sequence continues at coordinate 110,810 of NW_011362132.1, forward strand.
CGTCTCTGGTGACCATGATGATTCTGCCTCCAAAGTGTTCCTGCCGCAGAGTCTCAGCGCAGATCAGTGACGCAGCTCCTGCTCTTACAGTTAAAACACCATCACACACTGAGATCCGTTTGTTTTATTTTGTTAACTACTGCTACTCACAACATTCCAAATACCACTATTTTTATTCAGAGATTTTTATATATTTTAAATTATATAGTGTCTTAGAGTTTAGTTTGAATAGTTTAAAAATAAAAGTTTGTATTCATTTTTAAAACAACAATACTAATGACATCAGTATTGTTTTTTTGTTTTTTTATGAATATAAACTTGTTTATTTGCGTTTATCGGTTTATTAGAAAACGCTTTTTTTCACCAGTTTTCATTTTCTGCTAAATTAATTCTCTAAATGACAAAATGATTGTCAAAAAAGTACATTTTAATCAAAGACATACCAAACAAATGAGTAAAACCAGATAAGTGCAGTAGTGTATTCATTATTTTCCAGAGCTGTATAATCAATTGGAGCCGTCCACACTCACCTCCTCCCAGCAGAAGCACAGTCTGATTAACTCCTGGTACCAAAGCCCCCATACTCTTTACTCTTTTTTCTTGCCTGAGGGTCTGAAACATGTAACACAACTTAAAGTCATCAATGACAATACCTATTATTATCATTGCAAATAAAAAGGGTGACTTTTAGACTAAATGTCTTCTTCTATTCTTTACTACAATTCAAAGAAAAAGGTACACCATTTACAAAACGATTCCTAAAGTTAAACTCAAACGATTGTTCATGCCATGTTTGCTGATTACATGTTGACTATTTTCTGGGAGTTTAACTTTAACACACTATCCAAATAGCCACGTTTTAAATAACCCTTAACCTCCCTAAAAATTGAAAAGTTAGCCTAATAAACACAATTAATATAATATATATATTTAATATATGATTGTAGAGCTTAATACGAAACAAGAAGATAATGCAAGGCCCAGTTCTTAATGAGATATCTAAAAATGTGTGTGAGCAAAATAAATGATGTAATGCATTCATACAGCCCAGTGTTTCTCCTACCATTGTCTTGGCGCCCCGCCAACGGAACCCCGCGCCCCCCCAGAAATTCAAGGTGTTTTAAAAAAATATATATATATATATAGCACCAAATTGCAACTGAAGTAATCTATCTCCGGTCACTTTCCATTAAAACATATTTTAAAAGTATAAGAAACCCCAGTAAAGACTGTGAAATGTTGACTTTATTTGATCATTTCAGTAAAAAAGTAACGTTCATATTTCTCCTTTTGATTATTATAGTGAGTTCATCACTACAATAAAACAAAGCACTTTGGCAAGTTACCACATCAGTTTTAAAATGATTAATAAGTACCGTAACTTTCATGATACTAATTTATTGGTCATAATCGGTTGTTTACGTGAACAGCCGAATGTTGTGTGACGGCAAATGCTTCCGCCGCAAAACATTGTGGGGCAGCATTTTCTCCTTTCATAAAGGAAGGTCCAGTGTTTCCTAAGCTAAAGGAGGTTATAGGAAGTTTCAAACCTCCTTTCCTATCATCTAGAGCAGGGGTGTCAAACTCAATTTCATCGCGGACCACGTTAGCATTATGGTTGCACTCAAAGGGGCCGGTTGTAACTTTAAGACTATATAAATATAGATATATGAATATATAATATATATTAAATAATGTAATATATTATATTACTTGCTCTGCATTGGATTATTATCAGTTCTGGTATTAACTTCATAAATAACTACGTCTGAAAGCAGAAGTCTAGGGCACATAATTGAAAGCAAATATTCAACAATTATATCAAAACTTTTGAAAGAACATCCATCACATTCATCTGTTTGCAATTGATCAATATTCCAATTACTTTTACATAGACTATTCTCCACTATTTCTATTATATTTTATTTACTTGCACTATTTATTTTTTTATTGTGTTGCACTGTTTGAGGAGCCTTTGGCCTAAGATGCTCATTGTCATAACTACACTGTAGCTATGTAGGCTACATATGACAATAAAAGCCTTGAATCTTGAATCGTATTGTATATTATATTCTTTACAAGCTCTTGCGGGCCACATACAATGAAGTCGCAGTCCGGATTTGGCCCCCGGGCCTTGAGTTTGACACCCCTGATCTAGAGAATTCTCTAGCATGGCTACCACTGAGGTACTTCCGGGTCATTTCACTCCGTGAGGAAGGTTCCTAAAGTCAAACTGACAATTCGACTGCAGCCTGGCCCTTATCCAATGTGACTACTGTAGAACTGTAAGTAGCCAAACTTTGCATTTTTAGGTTTGTTTTGGTGAAATACTTTTACAAAAACATGTGTCAGTGTGACTGTAATCCGCGAAGTTTGAAGTCGTTGTTTATCGCGTTCCCTGAAATCATGGTGCATTTAGGGTGCTTTGGAAAGCTCTGAATTTCAAGCAACATGTTATTGTAAACTCACAAGACATCGCATCTTTGAATACTACGTTTTTGTTTTTACGAAGGTAACATTTACTACAATTTACTAGCCTACGTCTTAACAATAATTTGTAATTCGACATTGTTTTGACAACTTTGGCTACAGTGGGTTTCAAACTCTCAGCCCATGTTTTTTAGTTAGCAAATAACTAGGCCTAATTGAGGTGTGTTGAACTTGTTTTATTCCCAGCATATGTACAACTAGCTTAACTTGAGTTTAGAGTGGGTATTTAGCAAAATCAACAGGAAAAGTTAAGAAGGAAAATACTTTTAATAGCTTTTTTTGGTCGCAGAATCAGTACAAGAGTTTTCTTTCCCCCTGTTAGATAGTTTCTAACTCACCTATATTAATTCCTCTTGTTCTGGTTTGAGAGGGGAGTTTGTATAGCAGCTGATGGTTTAAAATGTTTTTAATTTGCACCATTGTTACATGCAAAAGTAATTCAGGATAACACACAATTATTAGCCATCACAACACCTTATCGTGATGTGCTCCTTTCCATATTGAAAAAAGTCAAGTTGCAATTGTGAGAACCACTATGACATCAACTGAAAAAGAAAAGTAAATCTACTTACCTTTTTGTTAATAGACACGTACACTTTTTTGTTTTGAATTTTGACCTTAAAAAGAGGGGGAAAAATACATGTTTATTTCATTAAAATGACAGCTAATAGATGCTATGTGTCTGTGTGGTTTGTACCTTGTGGCACGGTAAACAGTCCATGCCGGGGTATTCCTCCAGGTCCCCTGTATGGATGTTAAAACAGGCTCCATGCCACGGGCAGCGCACTTTGTTGCCTGAAATAAATCCTGACCGCACAATGACAGTGTTAGGAAAGAAAGCAATTATTTAAGAAGAATACATATACAACATGTGTGAAAAGGCTGTATTTTAAAATGTACACTATGGCTTTACATAGAACTGTTGTGTCTGTCTAAATGGCAACATTCAGCTTCCACAGATGAAAGCATCCCATCCTCAAAGAGTCATGTGTGAATCAAGGGACAATAGTGAAATACTAAATCTATGTGGATGTGCATCTTTACCTTTGCTGAGTGGAGCTCCGTAGTGTGTACACTGGTGACCAATGGCACTGTATCTGCCTTCACTGCGTGTCAACAGCACACTGTGGTTTCCCACTTCCACCTCCATCATCCTGAGGTAACACACACACACACACACATACTTAGGGGACATTTTCCTGCTGAAACGTCCTTCTAATGAATTTGAATGCAGGAATGCACTGTGGTATTTGCACTTGTTTATATTATAAAACCGTTTTTTATAATATAAATATATATTTATATTATAAAAAACCGTTTTCTCCTCCTTACTGTCCATCCTTCAGGTCTGACTCTAGACACACCACCTCCGTCAGCTCCTCTGATGAGTCCTCTGGATCAGAGTCCGGAAGCTCTTCACGGGCTGCTAACACACACATGCACACACATTTCAAAGAAGTTATAACCGACTACAGTTTTAAATGTTGTTTTCCCTTGATAAAGATCATTACTTTCATTTCAGACACCCAGTGATTAGACTGCTGTTAAATTAAGTGAAAGATGGATAAACTGACTGTTATTGAAATAAATAAATATTGAGACAGTTTACTCACATGTTTTGTTCCCTGACATATCTCTGATTCAGCGTTAACTCCACGAAGAAACACAAACCTCACAGTGAGTCAGATGCTCTGTTCAGAGATGGTTTTTCTTTTGCAACAGCCCAATTAGTTTCCTGCACATCAGCTCAATGATGGGATAGTAGAAGTCCGTTTCCACGGCAACCGGTCCATCCCCAACCCTCATCCCTTGATCCTGGGAGACAAAGTGTAAAAAGTGGACGTTTCTGTCGGGTTTGATAGCCTAAGACGAGAAAAAATCAAGCAAAAAGTAACTTTTGGGACTCCGGTGAATGAACTGTCGGTGTGATGTCAGTGGTCATGTTCAGCCCTGTTGTTGTTGCAGAGAAAGGCGTCGCTGGTGCTTTGTGTTTCACAGCGGAAGCAAGCAGAAAGGCTGACGAGGCAGCCGACACTGAATGGACCAGCAACAAAGCATAACTTACAAAACCAGAGGTAGCCGACTGTCATTCACACATCGTTTCAAGTTTCAAGATTCATCAGTGCAAAGCTCAAGATTTTAAAATGATTTACTTTTGTGCGTTACTGTGAAATGGTGGAAACAAATATAATTTCTAACTTTAGTACCAGAATTGAAATATTCATTACATGTTCTAAAGTCAAAAGTAATGCATTTAAAAGTAATATCGTCAAAGTATAAAGTACCAAAAGTAATAGCACACATTTTGCCGATCGACCCATTTTGGAAAAATGCACCATTTATTATTATTAAATAACAATAATAATAATAAATACAAGTAATAGAATACAAAGTACAATATTTGCCTCTGACGAATAAATTAACCGGTAATACTAAAAAATAAAAATAAAATCCCAAAATAAGAAGAAGGCAAACAGTACTTAAGTTACGCTTTATTCACAGGTCCCTTAGTTCATTTTCTCATTGCATTAATGAGTAAGTTATGTATAGCTTTTACAGTTATTGCAGTGTCTTTGTTTAATGGTTTGATATGATAATTGATGGTCTATTAGATAACTGTCCAATTAGATGGCATGGTTGCCTGGGGTTGCAGAAATGGCCTTTTACTTATTTTAGTCGTTTTGAGGTATCTATGGGGGATGTTTGTTTTAGGTAAGTGGAGCAAATAAATAGTTGGTAGGTTTTGTATGTGTTGGCCCAGGGAGAGAATTGTGCCTTGATGTCATATCGTCGTGTGACCGCGACCTTTACCTGCTGTCAGTGATCAGATTGTCACTTCAAGTGAGGGCAGGAATGTGTGTTAAAGGGCAGTGTGTGTTTTTGTGAAAGACTTCAGCAGCGTGTTTCTCTCCCTCTCCAAAGTGTGTTGCAGCTGAAATATGTCCTGAACACATGAGGACCTGGGATTTCAAGTGAACTATAGACTCCAGGTTCTCGATTATGGATCTAAAGTCAACACTTCTGGTAGTCGCAGGATCTGTTTGTTCTTTCAAACTGCTGAACACCATCCTAAGATTCCTGCCAACACCGGAGCAGGCGCTGAACAAGTCGTGGAGGTGGAGGAACATCAGCACCTCTCTAGCTCACAGCTCGCTGAGTGGAGCATGGGCTGTTTTATGGTGCGTACAGACAGTTATAAGTGTTGGAGCTATAAATATTTTGTATTTCATGTGTTTTCTCTCTCTCACTATGCAGCTTCTACCTTCAACCTCAGTTGTTGGAGGACCTGATCTCCCGTCACTCCTTGCTCTCTCACAGTCTTGTAGCTGTGTCTACAGGTGACAAAACACACAAATATCCACACATTCACACTTTAGAAGACAATAAGTAATTTCACCCAATGAGAATTAAACAGGAAATGAAATCCACAATGTATTTCCAATGTGTCATGCTGTTGTCTGTATGTTGCCTAAGTATATTTAATTATTGCTGTTTTATTACAATATTCTTTATCATTGTCATTCTTTTTTTTAGATTCTCTGTACACATGTCTCAAATACAAATGAGAACTCCAAATGAATATGACTTTCTGAATAAACAAAGTATAAATAGGCTTTATATTTAAGTGTTTTACAACAAGGACATCTAGATCATGCTACAATCTGTTACTTGATTGTATCGAGTCTAAGATGTTTGACCTCACTACAAGTCATATGCTGATCATACCAGGTCCCAAATGTAAAAAAGTAACAACATATAAGTGTGGAAATTATAAATATTTGAACAATTTCACCCACCTAAACCTAATTTCTGTAAGATGTATTAATACAGTTCGAACAATGCTCAAACTAAACAGTGAATGTTTTTGACATTTCATGGTGTTTTGTGAAAGAATATAAAGATGGTGATTTTGCTTCCTCCTCTCTTAGGTTATTTTATCCATGACTTCTTGGAAGTGGCCTTGAATCGGCCATTTAAACAGTCCTGGGAGGTGCTCCTCCACCACTCAGCGGTAATACACTTTACACCTCGTGTGTGTGTGTGTTTTTTTATATTTGTCGCAGAGAGTTCATATTGCAAATGAAAAAATCCCAAAGAAAATAGAAAAGCAAAGATTTCCCAATGAAACATGCTGCTAATACAGAAAACGCAACCAAATACAAAAATGCTGCAAGAATTACTCCAAACCTGAGTATAAACCAACAATTTCAGTTTGATTGCATAATTCAGGTAATTTGGAGATACTGCATTCGGCGTTAACTATTAATACAAAGTTCCCGGTGTGATCAGTTTTAGGTTTTCCCAAAGAAACGTGTGTGTTTTGTCGTACTTGACTTGCATTGGACATCATTTTGCTGTTTATGAAGTGTAAAAGTAATACATTCATTCTTTTTTGATGTGATTATTTAGTTAAACTTGGAGTACTTTACATGTAATGGAGTCACTTTACATTGTGGTTTACTTCTTCTTAATGTCTCCAGCTCTTTCATATCTGTGTTGTGATAACGCTGAGGTCAGTGAATGAAATCGCACACTCATCCTTCACCTCTGTTTGAAGCTGCAGGTGTTCAGCCTTGATCCGTGTGACAGTTTAATCTCCGAGGCGGCAGAGGTCACGTCCTCATTCACCTGCAGCAGGAAAACCGCTCGCCGCTTTATTGTGTGTGTGACTTCAGTGTCACAACATTGTTCAACATAAGACCGGTGTGTGTGTTTGCTAATGTGTCTTCCTTTGCCATGCAGCTCTTTTCATTAGCTATATTTATGAGGACAGGTAGTAAAAGCATTTATCTCTACATCCTAATCACCACTCATTCTTTACAGTTTAATGTCTGCTTGTGTTGAGTGGGGGGGTTTCTGATAAGTCATAGGACTTTATGGTTGCCAAAAATAAAATCTAAAAAGTCTTGGCTACACAACAAAAGTAACAACAAAAATGTTCAATGTCAGAGGACTTTCTGCTGAATTATAGAGATGGAATAAAGAAGCCAGCCAAGTGTAATTTGTGTAACTTGGCAACCTGTAACCTGTACTTCTAAATTATTATTGCAATGTATAATGATGAATTAATAAGAGATTTACTTTCATTTCAACATTATTACATAATATAAACCATTTAAATACATTTCAACACACTAAGAACAAACTCTGCAGAACTATGGGTCACGAAAACTGAACTTAAGAAACCTTTATTTCTCTTACTTAAATACAAAATTAAAGTTTTGCTGCATTGTCTCTTAATGTGTGTCTTTGTTTAAAACTCTCCTCTCAGGTGCTGTCCTGTTTCGGTTTGGCCCTGACGTCCCGCCTCTACGTGGGTTACTCTGTGGTGTCGTTGCTGATTGAGATCAACTCGGTCTTCCTTCACATCCGACAGCTCCTCCTCCTGTCAGGACGGAGGAACAGGACGGACACTAACACCCCTCGCCCGTCTGTGACCTACAGCGTGACCAGCTGGCTCACCCTGGCAACGTAAGTGCTGCATCTCCTCTGCTGGTTTCACACAAGTAGAAATGAAACATCTTTGTGGATTAGAAATGGTTCATATGTGAATTTAAAAATCTGCTCACATGAGAATCAGATTAGCATGTGTTGTAATTTTCATTAGAAAAGCAATGGCCTGTCATATGCTAAATGCACTAAATTAAGATCCTGTTGCAACTGCTCTTTTATTATATCAATAAAATATAAAGAGGACATATTATGCTAACTTTCAGGTTCATATTTGTATTTGCCTGTTCTGTGACATGTTTCCTTTTTGCATCCAAAAAGCAGACATTTGCTTCTGGTTTGCGTGTCTAAAATCTACTATTAAAAATAATATATTAAATCACATTTTCATAAAAAGTAAATACACAAAGAAACTCAAATCTAAGGATGCTACAGCCAGGCTCTGTCCAACGTAACATATCAGGAGCTGCCTTTCAGCACACATTTCAGGAGTAATGTCGTTTATTAAAAGCATTTGTTAAAAAGGTCTTCACAGCTTCTTTGTCTCCCTGCAGGATGTTTGTGTTTCGTGTCTGCACGGTGGGCTGGATGACCCGCTGGCTGGTAGCTCACAGTGAACACATGCCTCGCTTCGTCCTGACGATGGGGGCCACGGGCCTGAGCCTCATCTCCATCATGAACGTGGTGCTGCTGTACAGACTGATCAGGGCCGACTTCATCAGCAACACACACAACACCAGCGGGGACCTTTAGAGGGAGACAGTTCTCGGATCCAAAATAACTCCATTAGCCCAGTTTTCCACCTCATGACGGGCCTGACCACAGACTTATTATGTTCTTACTTATAATGTTCATCATTATAGTAAAAAGTGAAGCATAGCATATCATGTCTTTTGTGGAATTAGACATACAAAAATAATCACACAAGAGCTGCTTTAAGCTCTAATGTAGACTCAAAAACAATTATGCCTAAAATGTTGACTTTTCATCTAATTTTATTACATAACTGCAGCATTTCATGTGATGTTTTTCTACCATGTTGAGTGTGGATTCAATAAACCACTAAATAACTTGAATAACTTAAATGGTATTTACATTCTCTTTTTTGTTTACATTTGGTTAACTAAGGATATTTATTTTCTATTTAATTGTCTCTTGACTTTAGTTACCTTGTACTTAAAAATATTGCTTAATTTTTGTATTTTGTATTTTTATATTTACTCATGTTGTGTCATTCCAAAATATTACATTACATGCATTTTAAATGTTACATGTGCCTTATTTTCTATTGAATCACAAAAATGTTAATAATTGTTTTCTTATTTTTATTGGCATTTTCAAACTTCATTTTTAATGAAAGTGAAAAGCAGCAATATGGCGCATAGGCGGGAGATACATTAACAGAAAAAAAAGTTTTCCTGTTTTATACAAATACATTCAAATGGCACTACATCATCATTGTCTTTTGGAGTAAGGTAATCAGAGAGGGACCTTTGCAGCCTGTCTTGGTTTGGACTTCTTCTTTGACGCGCGGCAGGTGGATCTTCTCTGTCCGTGACTCTCTCTCATAGCAGGGGCAAACCTTCAGGTGTTCGGACATGGGCGGCACGTTTTGGAAGCACCAGGAGTCGACAGGACTGAACAAAGTGCTGAACTGCCAGACCTGAAGTCACAGAGGAGAGACGGGTAAGGGAGACAGATCTGAATATTCAGTCTTTGGCCAATGATGTAACTCCATCGGAGATGGGGGGACATTGTCACTTGTTAAAAACCTATTTATTATTTGTAGCTTGATTTGTATACCTTAAGCGGTGTCCTTTGACTGTCTAGTAGCCAAACACCAAATGAGGTAAAGATGATAAACATGTTGAATTAGTCATCCAAGTCATCTTTAGTTATTAACATGTGTTCTCAGCAGAAGGTAGTGATTGTTTTGGACTCCAGGTGGTTTAATCTTTATTTGTTTACATTCAATATTCTCCTAAAGAAATATGATTGAAGGGAATACAATCAAATATTAAATATGAGATAAGACTGTTTTATGAATATGCACATGCAATGATTAGCTCTCATTTTATCTTTAGACTCACCTTCATTTTGACCTTTTTATAAATAACAAAGACGACTTTCTGTTTAATGCACATGACATACTTTTAACTACCTAGATGTTGGTGATAACAAGCCACGCATGTATATATATGTAATTACTCACCGTCTCCGTCACCCTCCACTTGGCTTCTCCATGTGAGTATGTCTTCTTCTCCCAGCGGAGGGTGACCATGCCTCTCTCCTGCAGCAGAGAGGAGCTCACCTGCCTCATCAGCTGGGACACCAGAGCCAGCTGGGACAGAGACAGACTGTCCAGGAAACTGGCCATGTGGCAAAGCACCTCGTAGGGCAGCGAGCTCAGAGAGTCTTCCCCTCCTCTTCCTCTCTGACCTCCTCTCTTCCTCTTAGTGGTGGACGAGTCCTCTGAGCTCCCGGACGGCTGGGAGGTGTCACCCAGAGACGAGGGGGTGGTGGGATTCAGGCTATAGCAGCCGATGTCCTCGCTGAAAGCAGAGTGGAAACTGTTAAAAGCACTGGATTTGACCGGGTTGAGTGTAATTTATCTGCAAGTAATTGTAGAAAATACACTTGAAAAGGAAACAAAGAAAAAGGGTGCGCCAGTACTACGCTATATTAAAACGTTTTATCTCACTTGTAGGAGACGGTGGCTTCATGTGTGGAGGGCTGAAACCTCTTCTGGCTGTAGGTGCATCCCAGGTATGATAGGGGGCATCTCTGCTCGAACCATCCATTCACACACATCTGAATGTCACTGTGGACGTTCCTGCATGAGAGAGCATATTGATAATTGCTACGATCATTTAATATATAAATAACAGACATATTAATTGTTCTGAAGTTTTAATCTCGGGATTCTTCTCGTCTCACCGTGACAGAGAGATGGTGTTTAGTGCATTATGAAAAATCTGACTATGTCACTGACTTTCTACAGAATATAATAAATTGTGGGTTTCAAGGTTTGCACTTATGGACCCCCTTTGAACAAAGCTTGGAAAAAGGTGCCCTGTCATCCCCACTTAGCTTACTTGGTAGTTTCACTAAGTTTCTGGATTCCTATGGTATCCTGATTATGTTTTTAGTTTTATGTAAACCAGAAGATACTCAACAATTGGGCCAAGAAAGCCTTATATTGTCTTTACTAAGGCTTCGTTTATTTTCAGGCTCTGGGAAAGTAAGAGAAACCGTAAAAAACTCCAAAATGCCCGCATCTATTTTACAAAATGACACATGTTTTTTTATGTGTATATATGTATTGACTTCATCTAATGCTTCCCCTCTTCTACTCACTATGCCTCTCCTAAAACCTCTTACTCTTAAAACCTCTGAAAGAAGGTTATAGGGTTGGTAATATAAGTCTCTAATACACAATACATTTCATTTTTTCTTATTTAAAGACTGTATAGTAACTAATGCAAGAATATAAAAAAATATGAATTCCAAAGATATTTGGATACCAAGAATCAAAACCCACTTATAATGTTTGCCATATTCTCTGCGTTTGAAGGTGTGTCCGCAGAGGAAGGTGAAGGCGGAGCTGGCCTTGTGGTACCGGCTGGTGACGCTCTCCACCTGCAGCTGGAGGTGCAGCTCCAGAGGTTTAGCAGCAGTCAGATCTGCCAGCGATGTGTCTCTCAGGAACGGGGCGGACAGGAAGTTGTAAGTCTGCGTTCCCTCGTCCTGTAACAGACCGTCCATGCACCTGCTCTCTGCGATGAGGTGACCCCTCTGCTCCTTCTCCAGGGAGCACAGCAGAGAGGCCTGAGGAGCAAATCAGTTATTCTTTTGATAAATAGATCAATCATGTTGGAGGGGTTTCAGTGAACAAGAGGCTCTGTTTGTCTAGTTGTTATTGCATAGAAGAAATATAGATAATAGTCTTTTTGTCATCTTGAACGCTTTCGGAACAGCTTATAGCACATTAAAAATGTATTTCACAATGCACCAGAGCCCAAAATGAAACTCTACATTATATTTCCAATCTAAAGCCTCAAACCCCAGATAATTGACTAAAAGGATAATGGATAATGTTCAATTTCTTTTATATTTGTGCACATATTTTAAAGGATTGTGAATTTGTCATGGTAATGCTTTTGTACAAAAAGGTAAGATGTAAAAAGTTCTCTCTGTCTTAGAGATAATACTGTTAAGTCCGACTCCACAGGTAATTATCACTCCACTGCAGTTCCCCTCAGCTCTAGTGAAATTGTGAGCCATTTTAGCCATACAGCAAGTCTTCACCAGGAAAAGTAATGATAAGCTACTTTGATCACAGGCAACCTTGGTAAGCAATCAAACCATGTTATTGTTTTCACCCCTAGTAGTAGTGGTATTTCATATTGTGTGTTTAAAAGTGGTATGAATTTGTCTCTGACCTGAACTTCCTCCCACACTGGCATCTCCTGCAGGGACACCCCCAGGTCGCTCGTGTCCACAGCTTTTTTCTCCCTCTTGTAGAAGCCAGGGTTGCGGATGCGGGAATGCTTTGCAGAGAAGCTGGTTGGGGTTTTAAAGGTCCGCACAGTGATAATCTTCATGGGCTCCACATATCCGTAAACAAATTCCTTTTTCTTCAGTTTGCCAGCGAGACTAGAAGAGGAGTTGGAAGCAATGCATGCACTGCTCCCCTGTTCGCACGTGTTCGAGGCTGCTGCACCCCCACAGTTATCCTCTGTGTCTTCCTCTGTTAGAGTCCTTAGACCTGTTCCTCTCCCTGCAGAACGACTCTGGTCTTTGGCTGCCTTTCCTGCTTCCCTGCAGCCACCCATGTCCTTACTGAACATACGCTCCCAGGCGTTGTAGTTTTCTAAGAGATCAGCATCAACTGTTGAGTCCATAGTCCAGAGTCTCTCCTCCTGAGTTTGCTCAACCTCATCTTCATTCTCATATTTTATTTCACCGCTGTTATTCATGACAAGCGCATGAAAAGGCTCCAAGGATTGAGAACTTGCCTCCATTGCGGCCTTTTCTGCTGCCTCCTTCTTCTGCTTCTCCTTCCTCTTCTTCTTCTCTTCCTCTTTCTCCACCTCATCCACACTCTGGGTCAGCTCTGGGAACAAATTCTTCATCTTCATGGAGTGAAATAGCAGGTCCTGGTCTTTCAGGGCCATGGCCAGGTCCAGACATCCGCCCTGCTCCCTTTCCCTGATTAGGTTTTCATGCAGCTCCGTGTTCGGATAAGAGTGGGCGTCATTGGCCGGCCAGCGGTTCCACTCCATGGAGCAACACACCAGGCTGGCAGCACACACCTGGAGGTGAGCTGCCTGTGAGGAGCGAGGCATGTGGAGCGGGCAGCCGAACCCAGCGTTGAGGCAGGGCACCCTCACGTTGGGGCAGAGCAGCAGGTGGTCCTCCTCTTTGCACAGGTGGAAGACAGCTCCACAGAGCAGGCGGCAGGGGGATGACAGCGCAGCGCAGCAAACAGACCTCCCCACCGAGCTCGGCCTGCGAGCGCGCCGCCCTGTCACAGCAGCGAATTCGCACAGTGGACATGCTGTCTCACCCTGGAGGCTCGAGTACGATCACTCTGATTGGGTTCACAGAGGAAGGAATTAAAGAAAAGGACAAAACATAAATGATGCTTATGAGATAGGACCTCCCCGACCCTTAGGAACACTGACCAAAACTCACACATGCACTTCAAGCTGTTTTTTTGTATAGCCCATGATGGAAAGATGCAGGGAGAAGAAAGTCTTATCTTACCTGCAGCTTAATCAAAAATAGATGGTGTATCAATCAAAGCTGCTTACAAGCACAATTTACAGTCACTTGAAACCCCAAAAAACGAAATCCAAAATCACCACAACAATCAGCGAAACGGGTTACCTGACATCTCCATGCTGTCTAATTATTATTTATTTATACATTTTCTTAATCCTAAAGATGTCCATAAAGCCCTTTAAATCATTCGGTAAATAATTCAACAGTTTAACGTCAGCTACAGATAAAAAAAAAAGCCATCATGAAGCATGACAGTGAGTTGGATCGGTTGGTTGGGACTTTGTAATCACACCATTCATGTTTTCCAGTGAGTGTAAACCAACCCCAGATTTGCTGTCTGACAATAACTCTCTAGCTTTCTGTCTGTTTAAAAAGTATGCAGAGGACAGACCTGCAAATACAGGCAACACCACACACTTCCTGTGGGTCATAAGTGATAATTGAGATGGATTATTGTTGTTGTTTAGGAAAATCCTACTCATTGTTTCTTTAACCTCTATTTACTCCATTGACCCCAACAAGTGGTGTGAGGGTCAAACTCGTGCTCTGCAGCCAAACATCGTGCAAATCGACAGAACTGTGTTTTAAGTTAATTTCCCTTTTTGTAAAAACAGAATATGGTCTACTATTTTAACCCCCTTAACGCTATAAAGGGATATAAACTAATTCAGATTCAGAATTCCTTTATTTCTCCCACAAAAAGGGGAATTTACAACAGAAAAAAATATCTTAGAGTTACAAAATCCAACCATACCATGCTTCAGATCTTCTGGCACCAGTTTTGTATCTGAAGCTGTTGGTCAATCCTGCAAACAAAGAAGAAACGTAAAATCTCAACATCTTGCACGTGAACACACACTGGCAGCAGAGTCCTGTGGCATTCAATGGGCAGCAGTGAAGTACAGTCTTTATCATACCGCTGTAAGAGAATACAAATGACAGAACATGCTCCGTCTTGAACTTTAAACACTAAGTGTCTCTGTGAGTGTGTGTGTTTCTGCTATGTGTGTGTTATTAATAGAGCTAAGAGGACGGACTGAGAAATGTTTCACAGGTGGTCAGAAACATGGTTTGAGTTACCAGCAGCCTCAGACGCTTACATCAGGAAAACTCTCTAACCCTCTCCCCTCTGTTTGTTATTGTGGTGTGCTTATAATTGAGTTCCACATGCAGGGAAAAAAGGCTAATATCCAAACAGTGTCCTCTAGGAGAAATGTATTCAGTGTGTCAAATCCATATACTTTACTCTTTATGTGGACCTGGAAACAGGTTCACATTCTTTCAGCCCTCAGATAGGAAGTATTTATCTAAACTAGCTGGCTGTGGTTTGAATCCATTGCATAAACTAAACGGAGGGTAGGGGGGCGTTATTCCTCCTGCTGAACCTGCTTGGTGCTGCTCATCTAATTTTAACCCGCCAGTTCAAAGCGCACACGCACTGAAAGCAACGTTACAAATCGAGAAGGAAGCAACGTGTCTGCAGTGGGACCTTGGTGAGACCTTTGATAAGATAAGATTTGTTCTCGTTGTGAATGGGTTGAACTATTTGATTGCGTTTATGTGTGTTGATCCTAATTACAAACAGTAAAGTCATACTATTCAGACATGTAATACAACTGTAGAGTTTAAGTACTTCAGCTGCTTATGTCTATCTTGTTTTCACGGTGCCACAGGAAATATAGATTACTGCTTACTTAGAGTATCAGGTGAGAAAGAAGAAGGAAATACATTTGAATGTTTTTCTAGAGTTTAGTGCAAGTGAAACAGGTTTCCCATGACTGTTTAACTGTGCTGCTGATTTGTTGTACAGCGAGCAGTATGTCGGACCTAGAAGGGTCAGCGTTTACATCTGAGGGGTCATGAGATAACATTATATGAAAACAATAAAACACCAAAATGAATACTTGCTCAAACTCTTGAGAAGTGGAAAATGTCAGGCCTCTAAATAACATTCAATCAAAACAGGGAGGAGAGATTCACTCGCAAGAGAAAAATGTCTTAAGCCGAATGACATTAAAGATTTAGGTATCTGTTCTTATTGGCAGTGGCTTTGATTAAAAGCATCAGCTAATAGTAGTGTAATGTATTTTTGTTGCAGGATTACAAGGTTCCACGACCTAAAGATGGTGAGTCTTCACTTTCCTGTTGTAATTCTT
>NW_011362132.1:126733-158064 GCF_000735185.1 Notothenia coriiceps
GACGAAACAAACCCTCACAGCGAATAGCCCTGCAGGAGAACGTGCTGAAGGAAAGTGAAGCGCAGGAGCAGCCTCTAGACCTCGCCATGGCCCTGGTGGATCAGACAGACCTTTATGAACGCCTGGAAATGAATCCTATCTATCCAGAGTTGATGGAGGCAGAAGAGGAGGAGAAAAAGAAGGAGAAGAAAGAAGAGGCTGCAATAGGAGGGTTTGTTAACGGTGACACAGACACAGCTACTAATGAAGGTATGTTATCTATATTTTAAACTCACAAAATAATAGAAGTTATTTTTTCTCCTCATCTGTTGTATTTTCATCACTGTTTTCTGTTTCTGCAGAAAGCAACTCGTGTGGGAGTAATGTTGTTGAACAGAACGGATTAGGGCAAATCTCAGGCCCCTTCAAAGGGACATACAACCTGTGTGACATGATGTTCAGCATGGAGAGAGGCGGCTGTGCTGCTGCTCAGGCAAACCAAGACAATCCCAAACAAAACCCAAAGCCAGAAGAAAAGGACACAGAGAAAAATGAAGCGGCTGCAGACACAGGTCAAAAAGGTCACGCCCCGTGGCAGGAGGGGGTGATGGAGCGTCTGGGGAACGAGCTCACCCCGCAGGAGTTCAACATGTACATGGTGCATCATGGCAGCATGCTGCTTACCTTCGGGAAAATCAAGGCCTGCACACCAAGGGAGGACGATTTTGTCTACGGCAGCCTGGAGCCAATTCCAGTCCAGACCCTGCACTCCTTCAAGGTGAGGGTTCAAAGCTAAGAGTTCATTGGGAAAAACAATTATTTTTCTTTTGTCTTTTTTGGGGGGCTTTAGTGGTTGTTTTCATAAATATTATAATTTTATAATATTATTTTAAATATCAAACATGTGTTGGTTAATTTATTTTTAAGTGGCTTTTATATGGTTTTTGCTTTAAAAAAAATGAAGGGTTTCCAAAGCCTGACTTCAGTTATACAGGTCCATTATCTTCCATTGCTCTTGGCTCACCTGGTTAGGCTACTTCTACTGAACTGCCAAAACATTCAAGGTGAAACTCGAACCCAAAAAAGGTCTCTTGTGCATTTAATTTGACATTGTCATGTGCTCATTGGTCACAGGGCATACTGACCTGAAGCTGTTGCATACAGAACAAAGACAAAACTGGACTGATTTAGATTAAGGCTCAAAGTGGCCCAAAACAGCTTCAAAATAATCATAAACAAAACATTTACCAATAAAACTGACCTAAAAAAGACGTGTTACTGTACTCGCTTGGCTTCTAATGGTGAATATATTTCTTCCTGTTAGATCCCCGACGGCTATCACTACAGTGGGCGGAGGGTTCATTACTATGACTCGACTCGACCTCCGAACGAGCCCCGCAGTGTGGACACATCGGACCTCAAGGTCGATGAAGAGGACTGGTTCAGTGATGAAGCTGCAGCCACCCTGCTGGGCTACACTGAGATAGAGGTCAGGGGTCACAAGGTCAGTCTGATTTGTATTATTGTTTTATACTATTGAAAATGGTAACAAAAGTAAGAAATTAGCTCCTTTATAGTAAAAACCTGATTTAATAGTTTTATTTTTTAAATAACCTCATTTTGATAGTGAGTGGATAACATTGGCCTTATTCAACAACAACAAAAAGTGGTATGCTCACCAATGTATGATTGATTGGTTTCCATGCAGATCAGTGAGTCCAATGCCGCCGACGGGCTTTATGTGGATGTTGGAACGCAGACGCACTCGTTCCGTAAGGCTCCGTTTAAAGCGAAGACGACCCTGGCGGAGGCGATGGTGGACCGGCCGCTGAAGCTCCTTCTCCAGCTACAGTCAGAGAGAGTGAGCGGCAGGAACACCAGAGCCGGCTGTGCCTTCACCTTTCTCTGCGGTCACACCTTCCACCGCAGAGAGTTCGCCACACATTTCAGGTGTCTGAGTTTGACTGAGTTTGTGTTTTGACCCCTGCTGAATTCCTCTTATTGCAAAGTACTAACATTAAAATAGTAATTAATGATTTTTCAAATCTTCCAGGAACGTCCACAGTGACATCCAGACGAGTCTGAGTGGATGGTTCGAGCAGAGATGCCCCCTATCATACCTGGGATGCACCTTCAGCCAGAAGAGGTTTCAGCCCTCCACACATAAAGCCACCGTCTCCTACAAGTGAGCACTGTTTCCCATTCAGACTCCAATATTTAGAGTCTTTTAATATTTCTTTGATACATTGCATCAAATGACAATGTGAAAGTAATGTGACAACGTGAACTCGTAGTGTTGAATTTACCGAGAATTATCACCTGAATCTGCAGCTCGCCTCGGCTTTACAGAGGTTTAGCACAAAGTCACGCATGCACTGATGGGCAACTGGTAACCACACTGTACTGTATTTGTGCTGAAAGTGGGTAGTGCCAATTTGGGTCAACCACAGACACACTGCTTTGCCTTCCAAAGTTTACCAAAGTTGAACTCATTGTGATGCAACCAGAAGCAAATGATTTATTAGCCCCTTTGCAAGCATAGCATGGAAGTGAATAGAAGGCCAATACTCGGCAATGTTAATTTCGTGCTCATATGACCATGTCCAACTAGTTTTGGCTTATTGTGATCCAACCTGCAACTTTATTGTTTTGGTTCAATCTTACTGCTGTCATTAGATGTATAAGTTACACAGCACTAAGCAGCATTGGCAAATTCAGAGACTAGCTTAAGTTGAGCATTTAGCATCTAAAGAGATACAAATTCCCCTCAGGATTTGGTGGAGACCAAAAACAGAGTTTAAAGAGAGGAATTATTGGACTTGCATACGCTTTGTGGCAACAACATGAGTCCATATTAATAATAATGTTGCTGCTTAACTGCTGGGTGTGTATAAGCAACTTGATGACGTGTCAATGTTGCGTATACAGATTGCTTTGCTGCAAAGCCACAACATTTATTAAAGTTTTGACCTGCTGACACTTCACGACACAGTAAAGTGTTGTGAACACAATCATAAGGCAGGACCCCTTCCGATTTTTGTTTTGCTAATATACTACCTGCATTTTCTTACCCACAGTCGGAATCTCAGGATTTTCAACTTGCGTCCGACACTCGCAGCTTCAGAAGGTGACACCTCCCAGTCGTCCGGGAGCTCAGAGGACCCCTCCACCACTCAGAGGAAGAGAGGAGGTCGGAAAGGGGGAGACGGGGAAGACTCTCTGAGCATACTGCCCTTTGAGGTGCTTTGCCACATGGCCAGTTTCCTGGACAGTCTGTCTCTGTCCCAGCTGGCTCTGGTCTCCCAGCTGATGAGGCAGGTGAGCTCCTCTCTGCTGCAGGAGAGAGGCATGGTCACCCTCCGCTGGGAGAAGAAGACATACTCACATGGAGGAGCCAAGTGGAGGGCCAAACCTGTGAGATATAAATACTAAATCATCTGACACAACCACTGAGTGTTTTGTAATAACAAATCCTGTACTAACTGTTTCCTTTTCCTCCTGTGGCTCTCTAGGTATGGGAGTTCAGTCACTTGTTCTCCTCTGTGGAATCATGGCATATGGCAGATGTCCCTCCAATATCTGCACACCTCAAAGTCTGCCCTTACTATAAGACTTCTCTGAGCATTGAGCCTGTTCCCCTGCCCAGCATCAGTGACAAACAGGAGTGCAAGAAGGAGAGGCTTAGCCTCGTCAACCAATTCACAGGAAGCAATTGGCAACACTGAAAATAATGCTTTTAGTTCTTCCTGCTGTCAGAATGTATTTGTGTTTTATTGTCACTGATGGCCGATTACTCTGCACAACTAAAGGGACAATGTCCATAATGTCATTAATAATCATGTTCAAGTGCTTTGAGCACCACGAAAAGCGCTACATAAATAATATGTATTATTATTATTATTTAGCAAACAGAGCCAATAAATTCAACCTGAACTTCTGCAGTTGTTCTTGTATTGTCGTAGACAAGCATCATTCCGCTCTGAGATTGTTCAACAAGAATGATATAAATATCACCTTTGCCCTATGGAATATGTGAATAATGTATATGTATACATTCAACAACCATAAATAGACACAAACATACTGTATGTTTATATATTTATATTGAAATGATAACAAATATATATGTTTTAGTTCTCTATACATTTTAAACGTTTTTTCTCATTACATAATTAATAAAAATGCAAATAAAATAAAAAATATATAAATACAAGTTTTTTCTAATACTTTCACTTCACTCACTTCATCATCTTGAAGAATAAAAGGATCTATCTGTTTGCACCAGCTGACAAGCTTCATTTCCACGGAGCTCCTCCTCCCCATGCTGCTGCTGCTGCTGTCCGCGCCGCTGATCGCTCCTCATAGCGGGCTGCATTGTTGTGAATAGCGGCGGGACCGCACTGCACGTACAACCAGAAGGTTATGAGGAGGTTATTTTTGACTGCAGCAGGATTTATTCACACTTCAAGAAAAGCGCCTGCTGCAGCAGTGTTCCAGCTCACCTGGGAGCTCAGAGAGGAAGCGCCGTCTCGCTCTTTTGTTTTCTGCATCTCCGCTGCAGAGGACAGATTGCGGGGCGATACGAGCATCCATGAGAGGTGCTTAACATCGGAAACCGCTTCAGTATCACGGTAGGCCACGGTCAGACTGGTGAATGCATGTTACAGGTATACTGAGCGAAAGTGAGCAGCTTTTATAAAGGAGAAATAACACTAAATGAGATTGTTGAAGATGTTGTGCTTGCACATTAGCTTATAAGAAAATTACCTTATAAAGCTCTTGCAGAAAATCTCAATTTGATAGAATATTAAGCAGACTAACAGATGGTTATCATTAGCTGGATAAATGGTAGTGTTTTAATGTGTTTAGCATGCAATAAACAGTGTAATATTCAAACTCTTTATCAGAGCTCAAATTGGGACACTGGGAAATCCCTCAGCTACATGCTTGTGTGCAGGTTGTGTGCGGTGCAGCCATGGATACTGGGGAGCTGGAGCAGCAGGTGGCCAGTGTGGAGAGAGGAATCGCCTTCCTGAAGCAGGAGCACCTGGCCATGTTGGCTGGTCTGCAGCTGGAGATCACACACCTGAAGAGGCGCTGCCATGGTCAGTCTTGACTACCTGTTGTTTACAGGGCCCTATAAAACTGTTTGGGGTGTTCCTTTTCCTTTTGTGTGTTGTATGCAACTGGACTGCATAGGCTAAAATCCCACAGTTCAAAGTCCCCTGCCTGAAACGCCTCCATTGGACTCCTTTGTTTACTTCTGCAACATAGTGACATCACTACGTAACTCTCACTCTTCTATTGGCTAGCGCTCCAACACATTGTACAGTAGGTGATAAGCTTAGGGGCGGAACATATCTAAGCGGTGGATCAATCACAACAGAGCCGGCCATCTATCCAATCAGAGCAGACTGGGCTCTGGTTTCAGACAGAGGGTGAAAAGAGGTGCTGCAGTACAGGCAGTATGAGAAAAATAAGGCACTTTTTGAACATGTAAACATGTCATAGTAGAGGCACACAGTACTAATATGAACCTTAAAATAAGCATAATAGGTCCCTTTATTTATTTATTTGACTAATTCTTTGATCTATAAATATATATAGGCCTACACATAAATAATATGTTCAAACAGTAGACTTTCTACATATTAGCCTAATAATTGGTTAAATATGCAGACCCAAGGAGAATGCAGGAGAACGGACAGTGGCATACAGCCTGAACGCTTCTCTGTTTGCCTTGTCATTTCTCTGGTGCGGTTTTTCCAAAAACTTCAATATTGTCAGACATCAGATCGGTCTCCAGCTTCCTTGTTTCCAGTTAATGCTCCAAAAATAATCTCATCTGTCTGTCTTATCTTTTTCTGTCTTCTGTTGTCCTTCTACTCCTCCTGGTTGCAGAGCTAAGCTGTGAGCTGGATTCCAGGTTTCCTGACAGAAGCACAGAAGGTGAGACAAAACAACTCCTGGCTGACAATGAGGAAATTATATCAGCGAGTTATAGAGAAGTGTAGAAAAAGTGTGTAACATGACGAAGCACAATTCAACATTTTGCCAGTAATTCAAGATTAGCCTTTGCATTACTATAATAATCCTTTTTACATATCTGATATGTAATATATTTTTCAGCAGCATGCACAATAACCATTAAGCACTGTGGTTTTGCATTCATTTCTGCAACAACCATGATAATTATCCAGTCAAGTTCCTCCAAGTGTGTGAAGGAGCACAGAAAGGGTGCAGTGAAAAGAACATTTTATGAAATGTAATCTGAAAAATATTGATCAAGCAGATGAAGTGAAAGAGATATGAAGGATAGAAAAACTGACCCTAATGGAAACATAATCTCCTGATCATATACAGTATCTATTTATATATACTTTAGTCAACCCTGTACGTGTTTTTGTTTCTCAGTGGAGGAAGCAGAGCTGGTAGCACGCTGTGAGGCTGCCGTGCATCTCCTGGAGGAGCAGCAATGCATGATGGTCGCTGCACGTGGGGAGCTGCGAGTGGGTCGGGCTCGGGCATCAGCACTGGGCAGGAACCTGAGGGAGGAAGAGCGGCATTTCCTGGAGGAACTGAAACGTAGAAGCCACAAAATCACGCTGCTGAGTCGTGAGCTGCAACGCCAAAACGCCACCACCACGACCCTCTGCCACGAGCTCCACACTGCACGCTTAAAACTGTTCCAGCAAAGGCAGAGCATGGATTCTGGTGCAGAGGGAGAGGAGGAACCCAGGGGCAAGGAGGAAGAAGAAGAGGAGGAGGATGAAGGTGAGGAGGATGAAGATTATGAAGGGGCGGGCTCAGACTGGCTTCTGTCTCCACTTCCTCCAGCTTCTCCCGACCAGCAGGAAGCGAGACACAAGAGGCGGGTCAGCCTGCGGGAGGAGAGGGTCAGAGCATGTGTCCCGCAGGAGAGGGTAACTTCCCCCCAGAGGCCTCACTCCATGCCCGACCCCGCCCTCTTCTTGGTGCCGCTTAGGTTCCGCCTCCTTCGCTTGAACCGACCAAACAGAACGCAGGATGGAGAGGCGGTGGAGGACGAGTGGGAGGACATAGATGACAGCAGGGTGCACAGGAGGGTGGACATGGGAGCAGGAGAGGGAGAAACTGCTCTGTGATGAAGAGAAAAAAGGCAATGTTGTCTTCCACAGGACTCTGATGCTTGAGAAGAGAGAAATGTACCTTTGTGATTGTCTGTAGATTTCAGGAAGTGACTTATATATTTAGAAGTTAGTTACACAAGAGCGTGTGATCGAACATCCACTTTAAGCTATTAACTGATTTGTCACATTGATGGTACAACATGGAAAATGTGAAAAATGAGTGTGTCAAACCAGAACGAGTAGTGGTAGGGTTAAATATGGATTTTGACACTTGATCACGGCTTCTGCTTGTAATTAGTAGCCTTGCCTCAAAGTCTGTGAACACTTACATCGTACTGTTCAATGTGGCAAACTGCTTTTTCAATGCGCCAGCCGCATCCCAGGTTTGGAAAGTCACTTTAAGAAGGCTTAGGGACATTTTGTATGATTTGCACTTTATTAAATTCATGCAATGTGCCTATGGCAGAGAAGTGTTTCTGGTGTCTGTTCTCAGTGTTTGAATGTATCTGCTGTAAAAGTGTTGCATAACTATGCTTTAAATATTTTTGTATATGTTTGTGGACAGATTTTGTCACTGCATAGCATCACGACTGTGCAAGATGCAGTAATGAAACTATACACGTGTAGTTCAGGCCAAACTAAAGATGGAATGGATGTAGTAGCGGGGCCAATAGTTTATCTGTGATCGGGGAGGGTTGCCTAAGCTGAAGATGTAGCAATTGTGTAGGATTTAGAAGGAATTTTAATGGCATAGTTTAATTAATACTCATTTTTTTCTCATTAGTCTTTTCTCGCCTGAAACAAAGAATATTCATGTTAGTACGCTTATAATAAGCCCAACATAGAGACCAGATCCTCTTCACAAAGTCTGACATGTTGCACAACTGTGTTGTTCTACAGTAGCCTACAATGGTCAAACCAAACACTGATTTCAAAAAAGGGCTTTGATATTTTTAGTGTTACCTTAATGCCACTATAGTCCTCTGACAGGCTTGTAAAAGGTGTTCAGGTTGCAATTTGCAAAGTTACCACTAGATGCCACTAAATCCTTCACATTGCTCCTTTAAATGACTTAAGGTTGAGGTCCTTACAAGAGCAATTACATTAAAAGAAACTGGCATGTGAGTTGGTAAATAAACAGGACAAATGATGATGAGATGACAGAACAAATATAAAATAATAATTGAGAAAGCTTTTCAGTATCACTTTTGGTTGATTAATGTAATGATGATAATGAGGAGATATTGAGTCATTCACTTTTAATTCAAAGAAGGATGAAACTCATTCACATGCATCAGCCGGTGTAACTGGTCTCCTAGCAAACGTCCCATTCTAGAATGTTCCCACAGTTGTCTTGGAGACCGTGCTCAGAATGTTAATGTCTCTCTGCAGCGCTGCCATGGCAACGGCAGAGCTCCATTCAGAAAGCTCAAAGTGTGAAGAGAAATAAATAACAACAAACAAAATACTGAAGGCTTGTTTGTTTCAGGACTGTCATCATGCCTTGTGTAGTAGTCTCCAAAATATAAAAGAGGCGCCAGAAATCCTGCTGCTGCTATTTGTAATACACCTCCTGCTCTGCTCACTTTCAAGGTTGATAGAGAGAGCATGGACCAGTCTGAATACAGGAAGTTACATCATGAACAGGCAGAGAAGCTGCCCTCTTCTGGATTTGTCAGGTAATAACTAAGTGTGTGGATGTGCATGTGTGTGTGTGAAAGGAGGGCCTACATGCTCTCTCACAGCTTCCTCTCCACACATGAAGGGCAGACACACACATGCACTAACATACATTTTGTGTAACGGGTTTTGCAGCAAGGACAGGGGATTCTCCCGCTGGAGAGGAGATACTCTGACTCAGTTCTTTTGTTTCAGGATGGACAGAAAATGACAGGCTGGCTGTCTCTCCCTCTCTCTGCACTGGCAGGTAGGCCCACAGATTTCTTAATATTATGTCACAAATATCCTTCTGTTGTTTGAGTTGCATCCATTTTATTTCTGCTGCATCTCATGAGCTTAAATAAGGTGGAATGCTTTCATAAAAACATTCAGGATATAAAAAGTGAGTCTGTTGCATACATCTAATAGCCTGCTGTTATGAGTTATTATAAAGCCAAACAATAGTATTTCCAACCCTTTTTTACTCTAAAATCTTGTTCATTGCTCCCCTTCATCTTTTCCCCAGGATTGCCATGTATCGACAACATTCCAGAGTTCCTCTGATGAGATTTCACCCCTGAGCTTTTCCAAGTCTTTCCTCTGTAAGTTGACACCGCTACACTTTATAATACTCCTGTCATCAGCTGTTGTCTAAGGCTCTTAGCTGCTCACATTCACACATGCCACACACACGTGACAGTGGCAGAGCCTTTTGCAGGTAATACTTCGCAGCTTGATTCAAGATTACACATGGATTTAAGGTTTAACAAGTAAATTAACTTCACCCACAAAATGACCATTTCTATATAAATAACTCAAAACTAACTTTTTGTTTAGTTTTGTGAAAAGCAAAGTCTAATTTATTCAGTTGTTTGTTAACTACTTCCCAAACCTTTACTACTTTAAACACTTGTACATTAAAAGCCTTGCGCTAGTCTGAGCACTTCCTGTTAAAAATCTTACTAAAATAGCAAGGTTTTTATTGATAATTTAAGCCCTTTTGTATTTGTTTATCTTGGAGATTTATAAGAACAACAGGGGTGAGTTATTGATATACTGTACATGTTATTAGAGTTTCCTTAAAAGCTTGTTGTTACTGAACCAACTTTAACACTGTCGTCTTTTGTCATTCAAGCCACCTTCATAATTGCTGTTCGATGCAGATAAGCATCATGGGAAACATAATCCAGTGCTGTCAAACACTCTTAAACTACTTCAAGTTTAAGGATGCGGCGGCCCAAGGTGAGGCGGAGAGATCTCCTCTGCTTTCCAGCGACGACAGTGAATGCGAATCTCAGAGCCTGCCAGAGGACTTGGAGGACGATCTGTTATCCATTATCTCCACTGGCATCACAAACCCAGCTCTAGAACCAGAGCACTTCCTGTTTCCTGACATCATCCTAAGCAGCAACCTGGGAGGGGATGTGACTCTGGTGGAGCCGATGGTGTGTCTGCTGGTGTCTGAGGAGGAAGAGGGAGTGAGGACGCTTGAGCCAGGAGATGAAGCACAAGAGTGGAGAAACAGGTGGAGAAACAGGGAGTTTTCTGAGGTTGAGACACAGACCGAAGTGGAGACACATATCGGTATGGGGGTGCAGACCCAGACTGAGTCACAGGAGGAGGTTCAGGCACTAACAAAAATACTTGTGTGTAATGCTGAGACTGTGGAGAGAGAAATAACAAGGGGGAAGCTCGTGGAACATGAAATATTAAAACAGGTGGATGTGCTCTTGGAGGCACAAACATCACAAGGGAGACACTCCAATGTTTTTACTATAATGGCGTCAGAGAAACAAGAGAGAAGGATGGATTTTGGAATCTGGTCTGACATGACAGAGGAAGACAAAATGCCTTTCAGTGATATAGGCATGCAAGGCGAACAGGAAGAACTGAAAGAGACTATCATCCATGAGGAACTGACTTCCACTTTAACAAAACATACATTTCAAACTGAACAAAAAACCAAGCAAATAGAGCAGCTACGCGCTGATGAAGAAACTGTCTTTAAGTTTCAAAAGGATGCTGTTGCTCTTCAGGAAATGTCAAACTTTGCCCTGACAGAGCCGACACAGGAGAATGTTAGTGACACAGAACAAAATATCGAACCAAATGAAACTTTAGTGACTGAACACAACAACTGTATGGATGACAACATTGAGTCACAGAAAGACCTTCAGACAACAAAACGCAGCATCAAAAGTGTTGAAATTGTGGACATCGTTGACCCTGCTGAGTGTTGTGTAGACCTGACACAACAGAGCAATCAGGATGATGAACAGATGGACCAGGCCGCTGTGATGTTGGATCATAATGAAGATGGAAAGGACAGTAATGTTTTCCCAACAGACCAAACAGATCAGTCAGATTTAAATGCAGATCATATTCAATGTCAGGACCCAGAAAAGAGGGAAGAGGAGGATGACAACGAGACAGCTCTGCCACAGGTGGAGGAGGAAGAGACTGAGATAAAGCAAACTTTGTTTTTAGTTGACCGGCTGTTTCTGGCAGCACCACATGTCAAAGGTACGAGATTTTATTTGACTGTGTTTCTCTTTGCTAGAATGTTTTTGACAACTGTGATACTCAAACATGTCTCTGAGGCTGCTACTTGCATCTTGTTCAGTGGATAATCACTATAAGAAGGATTGTTTTACTCAGAATGAAAGTTTACTAGAAATAAATGGCAGAATATTCAGAATTCAGAATATTTAAGTAGATCATACATTTTAATTTTAAATAGAGAAATTAATATTTTTGAATGGACATTTTAAAAAGGGATAGAAACTATATATTTGTGTATCTATGTTTTAATTTGCTGTTTCTATTCAATCTTTTGCATTTCAATAAGGTAATTTATATTTTAGGAATACAGGTAATAATAGTTCATTTTCCATTTTCCCTTTTCAGTTCAACTCTGTGAAAAGTGAACTACCAAATAAGCAACCAGTTTTCATCTTCACACCTTTTGTTGTTGTATCTGCTGTTGCAGCACCTCCATGTCAGACTGAAGAAAGCCATGAGGATGATGGTCAACAGCAGTCTGATGCTGATAAAAGAAAAGTCAGCATCAGTGATGTAGTTGATGTCCAGGAGCCAGACTTTACCGTCAGGATTCAGCCTCCTGCTTCAGAAAGCTTTGAGCTCCAGGTTCCTGTTTGCCTCACCGTTATTTTCTCAAAGATACTTCAATGTATCCTCATGTCTTTCTGAATCACTCAAATCCAACTCTCCTCAGGTGTCAGGCCAGATGGTTGTGGCAGAGCTGCATCAGGTGCTGATGGAGCACGAGGTCACCTGCCACCTCACAAGCTTCTCCCTCCAGCTGGGAGGCACCGCGCTCGACAGCCAATCCGAGCTACGCTCCATACAGGGGATCCAGGACGGAGCGCTGTTCAAGGTGGTGGAGGGTAACTGTCTCATCTTTGAAATTATTTTTCTTCTTTAATTGTGTTTTTATGGTAACAAGTTTGTTGTTCATTTCAAAATGCTAAATTGTCTACAGCTGACCGAACACTTCACCTAGAGGCCCTTTTTAGTCCAACGTAGGACCTCTTACAAAAACTGTGATTAACGTCTTTATAGGTGTCAGACCGATGTTCTCTCTTTATGTCTCATCTGCACAGGCTCAGACCATCAGACCGTTCCAACATCATCCATTAAGGTTTAAAACATCATTTGTGAAACGACACAGCAAAACCACAGTTTATTTTTCTTTTATAAACTTCACCAGCAACTATCTCAATCTACACTTTACATCACTATAAATGTTCCATTCACTTCCAGCAGCATTTTGTGAAAACACCTTTTGCAAATAATGTGTACTGTTAATTTGCCATGGCTGTGAGATATGGAATAACATAGCCTAATGAAATAGATACATTAGAAATGACTATCTGTAAAATCATCTGTGAAATGAAGAAATGATGCTCACCATATTGGACTGCATGCCACTGAACGTTTTTGAATTGCACATTATCACAGATTTGAATGAAATGGGTATCATCATTCTTTTTTTATTTTAATCACTTTTTACTCCACTTTTTCCTCCTGAATTGTTTTTATCTGCTGATTTATTGTGTACAACAGTAACAAAAACATGTTTTATCATCTTCCAATTGTACTAAAAATGATATAAGCATATGTTCTGATCTTGTTGCAGATTCTTACACTGTGCGTGACGCTCGTCTTCATCTCAGACATGTTCGTGATCTTCTGAAGAGCCTCGACCCTGCAGATGCATACAACGGAGTCAACTGCAGCTCACTCTCTTACCTCACTCTTTACACCAGAGGCAAGGGTACTATTCCTCTCTTATAACCTCCTTGCTTCAGGTGTTGTCTCAGCATTCCTGTCACTAATCATTCAACCTTTTTCACCTCCATGCTCACCCCTTCAGACAGTGACAGTGTGGGGACCAGGCGAGCTTCTGAAAAGGAGTCTGTTGACTGCAGCCCTCCAGAATACCTCCTCCCTGGATGTAAGGAACGACCACTTACCCCACTGCAGCCGCTCAGAGATGACTGGAAGGTGAGAGATCAGATGTGTAATTGATTGTGTGTTGAGTTAAAGCAACAGTGGGACTTTATGAAAGTATCTTTACAGCCATTACAGTGCCTGCGGGTTCTGACCATGAGCAGCTGGAACCCTCCTCCAGGAAACAGGAAGATGCATGGGGACTTGATGTACCTCAATGTCGTGACTATGGAAGACAAAGAACTCAACATTACATCATCTACACGTGGTTTCTACCTCAATCAGTGAGTGTTAAATGTTCAAATATTTTACATTTGCTGAGCTATTAAATTGGAAACGTTTTAGCCATGATAGCTGTCGATGGCAGTGTTGGTAGGCCAGTCCACCACTAACAACTGTCTCAAGAACTGTTAGATGGATAACAATGACATTTGATATAGATATTCATGGTGTGCAAAACATTTGAGATCCCCTGACTTCCTTAGGTCAAAGTTTTTTCACTTACCCTGAGTACAATCTGTTGATAGGGTTGGCTCAAAAATATTTATTAGATACAGTCATTGGTAACAAAAAGTGTGTCTAATCTTGCAAAAATACTGAATAAATAACCATGACATTTGGGAAAACATCACTTTCCCTCAAAGGCTGAATTGTATTCACTTGAAAACCTTTTCTTGTACATCTGCTATAACATGAAAGACAAAAGACTAAAACATAACATCCTGGGCCGAAGTAGTTAGATACAATAGTGACAGAATAAACCTACCTGGATTAAACTTGAGCTTTGACTCCTTATAGGTCAACTGCCTTCAACTTCAACCCTAAACCTGCAGTTCCCAAAATCCTTTGCCACTCTCTAGTCGAGCTGCTGAGTCAAGTAAGCCCTGCTTTCAGGAAAACCTTCAGTGCCCTGCAGAAGAAGAGGTGAGCTAACTGTTTGTAATCAGGCTCAAATGAAAGCAATATTTTGATTGAAATAAAGTTATGTCAGAGTTTAAATGAGGTTTGGTAACTCTTGACATGTTTCTGTTCCAGAGTCCAGCAACACCCTTATGAGCGGATTGCAGCACCTTTCCAGGTGTTCACCTGGATCGCCCGTTATGGAGATCACACCCTGGACTGTGTCAGAGCAGAGGAGACTCACACCAGTCACATGGGCCAGGACGAGAACACAGCTGGGCAGGTTGCAAACATAAAATAGAAGAAAAATGGCAACATTTAGAAATGCAGAGAAATGTAACACTGCAGAAAAGATGCATTTGTTTACTTACATATAAAAACAAAGGTTTTATGATGCACCTGAGGCTAACTGATGACGTTGAAGCTGATGTGTTGTGTGTTATCATCGCAGAGTCGAGACTGGAATGAGGAGCTGCAGAGATGCAGGGAACTCCCCAGGAACTCTCTTCAAGAGCGCCTGCAGAGAGAGAGGAGCTTATTCAAGGTGACATCACAGATTATTTTAAAGGGACACTTCACCCCAAAATCAAAAATGCATATTTCTCCCTATTTCTCCTGATTTATTCTCTGAGTAAATATGGAAACAGTAGAATAGCAAAATATGTTATACATCATCCCTGAGTACTCCTTCCTGTTACAACTCCAGGATCAGATTGTGTTGGTCTTTATTAAAATGGAGGGAGAGCAGCTGAGTTAACCAAGATTTGAATCCCTCCATCCAGGCGAACAGTGATTTTGTGGCTGCTGCAACACGGGGAGCTGTAGCAGTTATCGACGGTAATGTCATGCCATTAAACCCCGGGGAGGTGCCTCATATGCAGATGTTCATCTGGAACAACCTGTTCTTCAGCCTTGGGTTCGACATATCCGAGCACTACCTCCCACTAGGGGGCAACACTGCTGCTCATGCTGCTGCCGTCTGTGACCTGAGGGGGGCACAGGTACATTGTTACCACCTGCATGAGCTGTTTGTGATGCATTAACTGTACCTTCTTTCACGTTTTAAAGTATATTTGATGCAGAAGAGACACTTTCAATAGCCCTGTAAGGATTGTATTATGTGGATTTCAAAAATCAGTTGCATGGACACATTTCCTTCCTCTATTTTCAATATTTGTAATTACATTCCCCTCATGTTCTACTATCAAATTAAATATGTATGTTGCTCTGCTCCAGGCTTATGCATCTGTAGACATAGAGGGGCTTCACACACTGGGAACAGCTGTAGTGGATTATCGTGGCATCCGTGTTATCGCTCAGTCCATCGTACCTGGAATACTGGAGAAAAACCAGGAGCAAGAGAGTGTAGTCTATGGCTCCAATGACTACGGGAAAACTGTTTTTACACACCCCAGGTAACGCACTCAGAAAACGCTATACATTTTGAGGGTATTAAAAGCCTGTTTAAGTAAATGTTCAAACGTGCAACCTTCCATTTATAAACATTCCACCAGGTTTCTGGAGCTTCTGGATAAAACCAGTAAACCTCTGAGAATCCAGCGTCACCAGGTGCTCGACCACAACAACAGCCCCGTGGAGCTATGTTCTGGCATTGAGACCAAAGGCATTCTGGGTAATGATGGAAGACCCTACATCTTGGACCTTCTCCGGACCTTTCCCCCTGACCTTAACTTCCAGTTATCACAGACAGAGGAGAGGGGAGAGGTGCCCGAGGAGTGTCAGAGCTTTGGTTATCCTCGGAGGCATCATCACAGCCTGGCCAGCCTGAGACCAGAGCTGATAGAAGCCTTCGTCCAGCACAGGTGAGGAGGATGTTAAATCATTTGCAGAGAGCCCAACATGTTACTCTTAAACCAGTAATCTATCTACCCTCATATCTTGTGCTTTCTGTTGCAGGTATGAACTTTATCTCAAGATGGTGTCCCAGGGCCTCGTTCAGCGGGAAGAGGAAGATAAAGCCTCGGAGCAGAGTGAAGAGTTGGTCTGTGAGCCGAGAACTGGAGATACAAGCAGAGCCAGTGCTGAGATGGGTGATTAAGTGCAGATAAATGAAGTGAAATGTGACAAACTTTTAATAGACCAGAAAAAACCTAAAGACAAATCAGGCTGGGAAATAGGGAGGAAAAGTACAGAATTAGCCAATCAAAGGATGTACTGTACAGTAATACGTTTGGGAAAACAATCTCATCAGTTGTAGTTGTCCTGGAGATTTTTTATTATAATGCATGATTCACATCAGCAGAAAGAGTTTGACAGGTTGAAATACTCAGTTTGGTTCTAACCCATTTAAAGACTTAAATCCCAGTGGTAGAATTGTATAATAAATGACTGTAAAAGTTGTGTTTTACCTGAGTGTATTATTTGTCTTCTCCTTTTGACTTTTACCCCACCAAGTGTAGTTACTTTGCACTGGTAGACTTTCAAAATGTACAAATATACACATTTGACTAATTGAGGCCAGGGAAAGTGGTGAGGATTGTTTGATTTTGTGTAGATTAATCATATTTTATTTTTGTAGAACACCAGACAAGGACTGGGATTATGAAAGCTTGTGAGGCTGTCGGATCAGTGAGTGACTCCTGCTTCGACATCCGCTTCAACCCTGATGTTTGCTCCCCAGGTATTGAACACAATTGTGCTGCATACACAGGGACATATACTGTATATATAATGTTTAAAACACTCATATTCAACTGTGTGTCTTTGCTGCAGGTGTTCGTTTCTCCCCTGAGTGTGTTCAGGAGGTGCAGAGGCAGAGACGGTTGTTATGGGACGCCGCTGCTTTTCTACTGTCCAATCAGATTCCAGCAGTGGTGAGTGGAGCAAAGATTTTCAATCATGTGCATATATCTATAACTCTACTGCTGGTGTGTGTGTGTGTGTGTGTGTGTGTGTGTGTGTGTGTGTGTGTGTGTGTGTGTGTGTGTGTGTGTGTGTGTGTGTGTGTGTGTGTGTGTGTGTGTGTGTGTGTGTGTGTGTGGTAGCTGAAGGACTGTTTAGACCACACAGCAGTGCCGATGGATGGAGCGACCCTGACCTCCGTGCTGCACCAGCGGGGGGTGAACGTGCGCTACCTGGGCACCCTGCTGAGGGAGCTGGACAGGGGGGAGGAGAGAGGGAGACTCAGCCACATCCAGGTAAAACTCTTAAGATTTCCACTACATCAATTCCGACTCATTCCTTCCCAGGTAAAGAATTGGGTGATGTCTTTATAAATCTGGCCTGACGGCACTATCCTGACCTTTTACACACCTGCGTGACACCAATAGAACATTTTTGAAAGACGAGGAAATTAAGCTACAGAAAGATACCTGTGAGCCACTAAGTTGCAATCAGATTGTTATCCAATGATAACGACAGAGTTATCACATTAATGTGTTTCTTGGTATTATAAAATAAAAGCGTGATATGTTTTATAGAATAATGAAAAAAAACTAAGAAAAATAAAGAATGAAGGAACTTGGGATGCTGAAATCTTTCTCATCACATAACTAGTTAACTGTTTCCTCACAGAGAATATCTATCAGTGAAGTCATCATCAGAAGTGCAAAACACATCTTCAGGACCTATCTACAGGTGAAGTGCTCAAATAATGTAAACAAGTGAAATATTGCATTTTACAATCCAGCACACGTTTTATAATACAAACATATCTCATTTTCTCCCAGGATGTAGAACCTGCTACTTTCTCCGCTGCTGTCAGTCACTTCCTAAACTGCCTCCTGAGCTCCTCCTCCAATTTCTCTGACTCCTGCTCAGATGAGCTGCTCTCTCGCCGCAGGAGCCGGCGGAGGAGGAGCCACGGGAGTCGAGTTGCCATGTTGAAAGAAAGCGTTTGGGCCAGACTGACCTCCAGCGAGCTGTGGGGCCGGATCAGGACCGAGGCTGGAGATTATTACCACCACTCATTAGACAGGTGTGTGTTATTGTGCGTGTGTGTGTCTGTGGGTGAATACGTGCAACATGACTTTACATCCATCTTCTCTGTGTCCAGTGAAAGTATGGATGATGTCATAGAAAAACACGGCCTTCAGAGGATCTCCCTACTGAGAGAAATGGCCATCAAGACAGGAATCCAGGTCAGACATTTATCATTCTTCTCTACAAAATACAATATGAATTCTGTCAATTTCAAAGATGTATAAGGCAATGCTTTTTGTTGAAATCACGCCTTTTGTTTAATTAAAAATCTAATCTGCAACTTCAATCTTTGAGAAATAAGTATCAGAGAGTGAAAGTTCCATTCTGTATCAAATCTAGGCTCGCTAATAATGGTGGTAGTGGTTGAATCTGCTGCAAAAAAGAAACCCCCACCACTATATTCACTTCTTCCAGATGCTAAAATGAGAGTTTTGCCACACCTCTATCTTGTAATTCACAGAAAAAAACATCTGCTAATTGTGTATGCCTGAGGCAAAGGATTTATACTGATGGTTGATAATCTGAGGGCCAATAATCTGTGGTTGCAGAAATCAAACAAGCCCTTTAAAGTTATATAGCTCAAGCATTACCTTTGGGCAGCCGCAATGCAAAGATATCTAGAGCAGTTTACAATGCAGATGTTTCCCCCTTCTCTGCATCTAGGTGCAGCTGAGGGAGTATGTGTTTGAGGCGCGACACAAGCCGGTGTTTGGTGAGGAAGATGTTGTTAACATGTTCCCTGTAGTCAAACATATCAAACCTACAGCATCGGACGCCACAAGGCTTGTGCAACAAGCACATGTAGCAGTACAGCAGGGTAAGAGACACAGACACAATATTTACATCATAAACAGCATGTATTTGTTTATATTAAGGGCAGCACGGTGGCCCTGCATGATTAGCAGTATTATCACAATGTTCATGATGATTATTTAAGAAGTAAAGTTAACAATACATTTAAGTTATGTAACCCTTAAGAGTTAATTTGGAGTCTATGTTTAGGACAACAACTTCTCATTTAGGAATTAGGAAAGAATATTTAAATTAAACTTAACTACTTAAAAAGTAACTTCCTCATACATATTTGTTTTACATTCAAGGCTCATCAGTATTTTACGTTTGTTCTTAGGGCTTCTCAACGAGGGCTGTGAATTGATCAGCCAGGCCCTGACTCTGTTCAGCAGCGTATGTGGGGTCCTGCATGAGGACGTGTGCATGTGCCTGCGTCTCCTGGGACGAATCTGCTACATCCTGGGGGAATATGCAGATGTAAATATGCGTTGCAGTTCATTTATACCATTACCTTTCACCTAGACTAGTGACATATTTTTGGGGTTTTACCAACAAATATTTCGGAGCCTTTCAGAAAGTAATGTTTACCTTAAATGTCTCACAGGCCCTCAGCCACCAGGAAAAGGTTGCCATTACCAGTGAGAGAATACAAGGTATAGACCATCCTCAGACCGTACAAGACTATGTGAGTTTCTTTACATTTACGTTTATACACAAACATATTGCTGGACCATAGGTTGTTGGTTTCTAACTTTACTCTATTAAAGTAACTTTTCACTTTTACCTATCTGTTATTTAGATTTTTCTGGCCCTGTACTGCTTTGCTGGAGGCCAGCTTTCAATCTCCCTGCAGCTGCTGTATCGTGCTCGGTACCTCACCCTGCTCATGTGCGGAGAAGACCATCCACAGGTCTCCATGCTGGATGTAAGTGTGACCTCACAATGCAAAATGTTGCTGACAAAATCTATTTGGATGTTATCTAAGGTGGTTTAAAAAGCCAGTGCTTTGGGGTGAATCTAAGGGTTTTGTTGGATAGGTAAATCATAATTGTCATCCAAGATAAAGTTTTAACAATACCTACTGAAATCCTAATATGTGAATTTGCAAGACATTAGGTATGAACAAATAAAGATTGTTTTCTTGCACTGATGATAAACTTACAAACTCAAACAAATATTAAGAGTATATGTAGTTTTCAATCAGGTAGGCCTCTTAACCCTTTTACCCCAAGCTCTCTCTCTCCCAAGGTACACTGCTATTGAAGAGGTACAAAAAAATACAGATCAACTGAACAAAAAGTATATCAAAGAAAAAATTCTAAAGTACCTATGGGAGAGACTTGAAATGATTAAAGTGTTGGATCAGGACCCCACGCAGAATGTGGAAATCATTTTTACACAATAGAACTTCAGGTAGATAAGATAACTCAATCTCAAAGCCTCGCAACAACACAAACCTGCAGGGTCTTGATATCCTGGAATTGCAGCAACCTGTCCTAAAGATTTGGCAGTGCTTCTTTTAATGTCTGTTAATGTCCTTTTTGTGCTTCGCTACATTAGAGTATGCTGGGTCTAGTACTTCATGGACTGATGGAGCATGAGCTTTCATTCAAGTTCCTACAGAATGCCTTACATTTAACCTCAAAATACCACGGTGCCATGTCCCTGAAGCATGCACAAAGGTAAGACAGCCGTCATGTTCATTATATTCTTACACTGGTATATTCAGAAGCAGACAGAAAGACAGCAAACATAGATTGCAATTCAGTTTTTAGCAAACGTGTTTCATTCCCTTATTGCCTCTCCCTGTGTATCTTCTGTGCAGTCATCATCTCCTTGCCACTGTGTTCGAGAGTAAAGGAGATTTTCGATCATCTCTGCAACACGAAAAAGAGGCTTATTTAATATATAGGAGCCAGGTGTGCTTTAAAACTTTAAAACACATTGTTTGGTGTTGTCATATTTATTTTGTATGCTCTTAATTTTAACTGAGAGACTGTTGCACATCTAAAGGTTGGGGAGAACCATGACAGCACGAAGGAAAGCTCGGACTACCTGAAGACGCTCACTCAGCAGGCTGTGGTCTTACAGAAAGCCATCAACCATATATACAGTAACACGCCTAGTGCCTGTATTCAACCTCCAAAGGTTTGTACATGAACACGTGTATGCAAGCAAGAAAGTGGCCCCTGCTCAAGTGCATTTAAACCGAATGAACTTTCTCTCATCTGTGTTTCTCTCCAGTTTGCCACACCAAGTCTTTCCTCAATCCTTCAGCAGCTCAACCTGACATGTGGAATCATTCTCATTCCCCTCAGGTAAGCACTCAAACAGGCCAAGATAATGAATAACAAAATGACTGCTAATGTTGGTTGTAATGCTCATCTCTTTAACTGTATCTGTCCATCTAGTGCGAAAGAAGTTGCAGACCTGAGGACTGAACTGAAAGAAAAGGCAAAGATTAAAGTGGAAGATCTGGAAAAAAATACGTAAGAACTATAATATGGACCAAAGGGACATTTACAATATAACACATGTATAGTCAGTCAGACTCTTGAAAACGACTGCAGACTATGAGCAAACAAATGAAAGCCTGGAAAATTGCTCCTGTTTTCTAGTAGGTATAAACTTACTTCGACCGAGCTACAATGAACTCTACAGGCTGTAACTCTGATGGAAAATGTGTGAAACTCTCCTTGGTGGGAAATAAATGAACTAACCCTACACTCGATAACATGTAACCACAGTATGTTTAGGCCCACTTCTGCTGATAACAAGATATTATAACAGTGTACTAAAATATTTTTAAATGATATGCTCTTATCTTGCAGTACTATGTGTGTCTTCCCACTTCTGCCATCAATACTTCTCAGAATATTTCAAAAAATAATCTCTATGATTGTTTTGGATTTGTATTATATGTCCAATACCTGTTATCCCTGTTTTGTCACTAATATCCAAGTTATTGTATGAAAACAAATAAACATCTGAGCCTCTTATGTCTTTGGGTTTTGTTCATTTGAGATTTTACACCATATAACTGCTATTCCAATGGTTGTACAACTTACAATATTTCATGAAAAATGTGTGCACATAAAGGAACTTGACTCCATCTTTTATTGCCTTCACGGTCAAGTTGAACAGAAATTAACACACCTGATAAAAACAAGGACAAAAACCACCGCTGAATGAGGTAAACATAAATGGAGTAGCCATAAATGTATAGAATGTAGATATTTATATAAAACCACAACACAACAAAATGTGAAGACAGTAAGGCAATAGTGCAGAGTACAAAGGGTGTAGAAATATGGAATTTGTAATATAACAGGTTGTGTTTACATAGTTGGACTTGGCAGTTTAGTGTATACAGTGCTTATATTCATATTGGCAGCGATGACATCTAGGCTATATTATTTGTAGCATAATAAACTTAAATATGCAGTGAAGTAGGCCTGCAGTGGATGTTTTAAAAGTGTTATTTAAACTATATGACTGCGTTCATAAGAGTGATGACCTGCGCTAAGAAACTGTTCTTTGTCTTTGTCTCATCTCAATAAAAACGTGTTAACGAAGATAAAGTGGCTGTATGAAATTACAAAATACCGTAAATTATGGTGTGTTTTCCCTTTAATTTTATGAGCGAAAGTGGTGCACGCTGCGCGCCCCCGCTCGCCTCAACGTGCGCGCAACCGATATCCAATCGCGACCGTTAGCTGGGGCCGGGCTGCGGTGGTACCAAAGAGGAGAAAAAATCTGACCGTGCCGGGTGATGTGAAAAGTCACAATACCACATCAAAACCAGGGCTTACCGTTGCATGCTTAGACCAGTCGAGGGGATATGAGAATTACCATTTTTCAGAGGGTAAGTTAGTGTGTATTACAAGTGTCCACATTTTTGTTTTGGCACTTAGAAAGACTTGTTATTTTTGACGACGAATTGCCTGCAGTCTCTGCGCTTTCCCGTTCCGATCTCAAAATGGCGGAGACAGGCCGAAAGCTAAGCTAAGTGGCAAAGTTGGCATTCAGAAGAGCGTTAATTTAAAATACGAAATAATCCGATGGAGATATTATTCAAACATACTGAATGTGATTGTCATATTAAAACCAGTTCGGCGTTTCTTGGTCATTTCGTCATTTGTACGGGGACACTTGTTGTGAACATTAGCTAAACACTTGGCTAACGTTAGCCACGTCTATTTATGGACGTTCTTTGGGAATGAGCTAACGTGGTACGTTAGCCGACTATGCTAACATAGGTGCTGTCAGCTTGCTGCCATATTTTCTAAAGCCCGGTGCATATTCTGGATTCTGTTGTTGCTAGAAAATGCAATGACAACATCTGGATTTGGAAAATGAGGCGTGTTTGTTGTGGAACCGTCTTTATGTTTGTTGAAAGGTTATTCAAAAAACAGGGTTGGCTTGTTCTGGTGAATAACACCAAATAGCCCTATAATCAAACTTGGTTACATATCTCATGCCCACTTTATCACTGTTGCAATAGACTGTGTTGATGTTTGTGTAGACCAACGCCCTATGTGTGTGTTGGTATGGTGGTTGTATGAATCTATTCTGCTGAAACTGACAGCTTCAGTTAACGTCTACGTTATCATGCTAAGCTAACGTTAGCTGGAAAGGGCGTTGCTGAGCCATTGCTGCAACTTTGCCCTTGTGGCCATCGAGTCTTGGAAGACGTCACCCGAGCCAGATTTTTTAACTGAGAAATATGTTAATAAATAAATAAAGCAGTATTCAACCAATATGGGTTGTTTTACGCTTTCTGTAAGGTCTCTAAAGGTAATCTGCAGCGGTTTGATGAATCATAATCAGGGTGGAGACTCAAAAGGATCAGTATGAAATACTGGCCATCAACAATGCTGTGCAGTTTTCACTTGCGTTAAACAAATCTGTCTTATGAGCTGCATTTCACTAACTGCCTTATGATTGTTCTCTATCTGGCCTGTATTATCTAGCCGTAAATGTGAAAGCCTATGCCTAAAGAGTAGGTTATGAACCCTTAGGCTGTATAGATATTTTATATTCGCTCTTCTTTTACTTCTGCTGTCTTTCAAGGGTTTGCTTATCATACGTTTTGAAGTCAATAAGCTGTTATAGAAAGTACAGTATATATGTTGTCCCGCATTCCCATATGAAAAGACCTACACTTATTACAGTACACTATTTATTAATTAAGTCGAAAATGAAAGGTGCTCATGCTATCATGTTTTGTACTCTGACAAAGTTATGCCACTGTCTTGTCACATTTACATTGGACTGTGGCCATTGATAGCACATGCAATATGTTTTAGATAAAGCTGAAGTTACTTTTGAACTGAGTAATTTTTATTGTAGGGCAGACAAGTGAACTGTGGAAGTGTAGGCTGCCAGTTAAAGGGTAAAAATGATTTACCTTGACGTTTGATTAGTAATCAGTTGTACCAGCATGGACTTGTTTGGAATGAAGGTCACCCATAAGGAGGTGCGTTGTACAGCAAGCAGAGCCTGAAAGTTTGATATGCAACAAGAATTAATGCCTGTGGCTGGGTTAATTGCATTTTTGTTATTCGATTCTGTCTTCTGAATGTAATGCTTAACTTTTCAGTAATCAATCTGTTGTTGAATTAACATTGGGGTTGCAAACAATTGTGATATTAAGTAAGGCAGTTTGGTGTTGAGACTTGATGATACTTTTCAATTTGAATGTATTGATTGTTTAAGTCAATTGTCAAGTGGATGACAACTGGATGACGAGTGGTTACAGATTCTTCAGTGTCAGGATTTGCAGCTTCTTTGTCTGATATAGTATATCATATCAACTGAACATATTTCAATTATTGAAACAGAGCAACTCATTTGAAGATATTACCTTTAGTCTTTATGAAATTAATTGATTTGACAGTTTATACCAAAAATGTATTGTATGGTTCATCTCGTAGTTCTTTTGAGAGCAGAGGGGGCACCGGTTTTCATAGGTCTCTTGTGATCATGCACGGATGTAGACAATTAGGAGGCTGCTCCATCCCCCAGTGACGTCTCTGTCCTCAGTGGAAGCCGGTAAACTAAATGTTGTCATCAAGCTGCCTATGCTCTTATTGGCCTCCACATAGACTTGTGTAGTCGGCCACACACCGTGACCATAACAAATTCGTTCTTTTAGCAAATTCAAATGCTTTTCCTTAGAATGAATGTCCTGACTCCTGAACAAGCTTTTTTGTTTTGTCTTTGACCCTCATTGACATCTGAATCCTTAACTACTGTTAAAGATTAACGGCTGAAAATGATTTGCATGAATGGTTATATGTGACGATCAGGGTTTTTGTCAAAACTTGTTAGAGCCTTCAGACAAAACAGACGGGAAGTGGGCGTGCGGGGCAAACATTTGGAGGAGCAGCTTGTCACTCAAAAGTGAAGCTCTGGTCTATCTTAAAGGTCAGCCCACCTGAAGTCATCCTTCATACTCACAACACGCATTCACACACACATGCTCTTTCTCTCAACTGCTTTGTTAATGCTCCACACAACCTATGAAGAGAGTTATTCCTGTAAGAAGGTCACTTCTTTTATAACATTCTGAAGCTT
Source organism: Notothenia coriiceps (assembly GCF_000735185.1). Classification (NCBI taxonomy): domain Eukaryota; kingdom Metazoa; phylum Chordata; class Actinopteri; order Perciformes; family Nototheniidae; genus Notothenia; species Notothenia coriiceps. The sequence continues at coordinate 152,167 of NW_011362132.1, forward strand.
AAAAAGCATTGAAATAAACGACAACAAGAACAAAAATGCATTAGCCCACCAAGGACTCAACTTAGGCCCAGCAGGCAACCACACTTGAAATACAGTGACAAACACCCTGGACAATGATAAGAAAAAAATAGAAGAAGCATATCCTCACTCTTTAGTAGTTTACATGTTACTTTGTAAAAGACCCAACTGATTAATTAATCAATCAATCATCAAAAAAGGTATATATCTTTCTGCCTTTTTTATTGTACAGTACAGCTGAAGATTGGCAGATAAGGGGGGGTAGAGAGGGGCTGCTAGCTGCGGTTAATATCCACTTTACCAGGTGATCAACTGGGGCCCTGGCACATGCATTTTAATCACCAGCTAACCTTCAAAGGCAAACTTGTGTCTACCTAACCTGCGACAGAGAGCTGACATTTGTGACTTCAAACTAAAATAAAAAAGCTTATATATAGGTTGAAGGCCTAAGGCAACATATCAGTGTATTAACCACCAGGAACTGAACACAGGTCAGATGCATATTTTACTTAACTCTTTTTTGGGAGAATCAAAATCATTCAAATCAATCATTGCCTTTTAGTAGAACTGAAGTGTTCAGATGATCGAACAGGTTGTAAACAATTCCCCTCCTCGTTACTCATTTTTGATAAGCCTGATGCATAGACCTTGGACTTTATGAGTCTCTTGATTTATGATCATGTTCTCACTCTGGAGCACTAAGTCTAGACACCTGTACACTACGTGGGAACTGGAGCACTCTTGCAACACTTGAAATACATTTTACTTAGTTATTTGTCTTTTTTTTACATTTCTCCCAGGTACAGATGCTGGTAAAGCTCTGCAGGTGCAGAAGCTACAGACTTGTCTTGGTTATGTAATAGTTTGAAGGTTGGTCTGTTTGGGCAAAGGGCTATTTTTGAAACACTCTGAGAATGATGCTAAAATCATTGTTTGTCCGGTTAGCTCGTAGCGCTCCCTATGGTTAATGTTTTGTTGTCTGCTGGGCTGCCATGCTTTTACTTAAAGGAAACGCTCAAGAATTCAACCGTGAAGTAGAAATATTTATATAATGCAGGAAAATCTGAAAATGACTATGCAATAAATCAGTTTTATATCTCTATTGTGATGTGAAACTAGATAAAGTCTTAGAATTGTGATCTTTTAATGTCATAAAAGTGTCTTCCTGGTTTTGAAGGCTGTACAGAAACTAAAAAGTGTTCTGAATTGACCAGACTGTGTAGCTATACTCGTTTCCTTTAACCAATAAGTCATTATATTCACAAAATATAAACATAATTCATCAAAAATGTCTTGTGTTAATATCTTGTGATAGCACCAATAGTCAAACCTACAACATCGTCGCAATATCAGTATTGAGGTAATTGATCAGAAATATTGTGATATATTAGATTTCTCCATTTCGCCCAACCCCAGTTATGACTACTTTCCAATTTAGCGTCATTCAATTGTTTATTGTCTTAAAGAAGTCTGTTGTGTTTAGAAGCAGCCACTGCCAACAGACGGTGAAAGAACGATGCACCAAACAATAACGTAGACTACGACAGTTTGCTGTCAGTCTTCTCTCTGTATCGGGGGTTAATCCTGTTAGTCTCAGTCCCGTCTTTTCTTTATATTGCGCTGTCAGCTGTATGGAGGACTTGTGGTCTCTATCACTTAGAAACACATACACACTCTCTAGGTTGTTTGGTCTGGCCACTAAGCAGCTTAGTCCTATTGTGGCCCCAGGTGCCAGCAGGTTGACGCTCAGGAATCAAATCGTCTTATTAGCTTCACAATCACTGAGTGGTGCGTTTTGATTAGTCAGCGGATCTGGTGGATCTGTGCTCTTCTATTAGGTTGGTCACATTGTCCTAAAATTGATTTTTTTTTAAGTTTGATCAACTATATAAAAAAAACCTACCACTGTCACTGCCGGGGTTTACTAGAGTCACACTTCATTAAGCGTATTGGTTACATCTTTCATGCTGTCATTGGAAAGATTCAGCTGCTAACTTTTACAAAAATCTACTTTACTTGTGCAAGATTCAAAGGTTCAGATCAACTCTGCAGAAGGAAGAGAGTTGCAAGTCCAGTTTTAAGATTTAGAATAAAAATGTCACTTTATATACCTAGAAATTGATGTAAAGTAATAACGTTTGTGGCAGCAGTGGAAAGGCTTTAAGGCCAATGCATCAGTATTTAAATCAAGAGCCCCTAAAATGTATTTTTCTTACTTCCCAGCATTGTTTATTCAAATGTTAATGTACTTCCCTACTTTTCTGCCTCTATGCTTTACATAACTTGTTGTGTTACCCTGTTCTACATTTTACTCATTTTTTAATCCTGGAATATATATATGTATTTTTTTACTGTCAATCAGTATTTTGTTCTCCCTTCATTTCCTTCAGGTGATGGCCACATGTGAGAAGTGAGTAGGATCTGGGCCAGTGGTTCTTGTGGAGTCTTGTCCCGACAGTTGATTGGCAGCAGCATCTCCAGTTCACCTCCCTCTGCGTGGCACTCTTTCGGCTTGGACACCCCCCCACCACACACTTCCCAGCCAGACTCCCCCAGCACATCACCTCCCCCAAGAGGGAGAGAACAGCAGCCACCATGGTGCTGTCACAGAGACAAAGAGATGAACTGTGAGTGCCTGGATGTAAATATGTGTGTGCAGGCTCATTACGCATGCAAACAAGAACAGACACGTAGTGCTCATCAGGAGGCACACTTGCATTAAAGTGTCCGTACATGAAGGCTTTTAGCAATACTTCAATGTTTGACCACACATGTTTTCCTCTCAATAGAAAGCATTGGAATATGTTTAGCTGTTGCTAAGTCATCCTGACAATGTTATTGCAGACAATGACACAAGAAGTGCATACAAGAATGTGTAATCATTAAGGAGATGTGAAGAGATGTGGGCTTCAAGGTGCTTCATTTGATAGCTACTTAGTGAATATTTCATAACCAACATGACAGGGTCAAAGAAGTGAGGGGGATGGGGCAAGAGGAACTTATGTGAGCAGCTCTGTGCCTGGCTGATCATACGGTATGCATCCATGTCCAGACGTCACCAAGCTGCAGATATTTCCTCTTATCAACATGGTACACCCGTATGCTCAAGGAACTCCTTGCTGTTGGTCGTTCTGTTGGGATTATCGAAGGGAAATCCTTCTGCCAGTGATGGCCCACTTTTCAATGTCTATAATAGACAGTTGTATCAGGGTTACAATTAGCAGCAGTTCAAAGTGGCCCTGAAGCGGCAGCTTACATTTAGCACCGTTACTCATGAAATATTCACCCTTCATTTATAAAAAGAAAAAGAGCTTTCCCACTCATTTATATAACTGTGGGTGTACATCTAAGTAGGGTTGGGTACCGAGAACCGGTTCCGTTCCAACATTTCGATTCCAACGGCATCATTTAGAAATGTGAATTTCGGTTCCGCTTTTCGATGCCTGAGGAAATGTTTCTCGCCGCTCTCCGTAGCCTACTGTATGACTGCGGCGGGGCGGGAAATGTAGCGCTGTACCTACACTTCCTACAGCGTAACCTGAGACCAGGGCCGGCCCGTAGCACTGGCGTTATAGATGTTCGCCTAGGGCGCCAGATCTAAAATCTCGGAAATCATTCCAATGTATACTATAGGACAGTAAACCAGACATATCGTTTTAAACTGGAGAGATAAAAAAATATGCATAAATAAAATAGTAAAATAAGATATGAATGAACAAAAAAAAAAAATACTTTACATGTATTTGTTATTGGCTATGGTAGGTTATTGGTTATGTTCACACATACTTATTTAATTATTAAAATGTAAACCGATCTTTTTCATATGGGTGTTTAGAGTTGTACCCCCTAGATCTAGTCTCTAGTAATTCTGCTTAAAGTGCACCAGATTGATGCATTTTACTTCCCGGTATGCCTGAGAAGGCAGATATGCTTGTTTTTCTCAATAAGAACTGTTTTTAAATGGGGGGGGGGGGTGGGGGGTTCCTTTAAAAGTTGGTCTGTTGCACTGTTGTGGTTCTCAGGTTACAGTTACATAGCAGTGAATATAAACAGACTAATTAATGTGAATATTACTGTAAACTAACCTGTGTAAAAGTTTCTCGAATAAATGTAATTTTTTTGGTGTATAATTTTTGTACCCTGCCCCTCAAAGAATCGGAATTGAGTACCGTTAAGAACCGGAATCGAAAAGTAGAATCGGAATCAGAATCGTAGAAATTCAAACAATACCCAAACGATAACCCCAACCCTTTTCAAAAGCTAAAAAGACACCAGAGCCTGTTGTAGATATTGTAACTACGCAAGGAATAAAAATTGAAGTGGTTACCTGTTACAAATACCTTGGTATCTGGCTTGATGATTGTCTCACTCTTAAACTTCATGTCAATAACCTGCTTAAAAAACTGAGGGTTAGACTAGGTTTCTTCTACAGGAACAAGTCCTTTTTCTCGCTTGAGACCAGGAAAAGGCTAGTCACTGTGACCTTTTTACCTGTGCTGGACGATGGTGATTTGATTTATATGAATGCACCTGCCAATTGCCTGGTCAAGTTAGATGCTGCGTATCACAGCGCACTGAGATTTGTGACAAACTGTAAAGCATTAACCCATCACTGTACCCTGTATGCAAGGGCTGGTTTGCCTTCGCTAACTGTACGGAGGCTCAGTCACTGGTACATTTTTATATACAAAGCCATGTTAGGGAATCTTCCATCCTACATCTGCTCCCTGATATCATGACGAATTGTAAGTGGCTACTGCCTGAGATTGCATGCTGTAGTTTTATTAAATGTGCCAAATAAAAAAAAAAATCATAAAAACATAAAAAAAAAAAAAAATAAAAACTCAGTCGTTACTTGACGAGGGTCTCAAGGCTTCGTTTCGCGGGAGGCTCTGGTGGATAAAATCGCTTGTCTCAGGCCAACAACAGAATCAAGTGAATTCTCCCGAGCCTACACAAGTGGTTACTGGGTTCACTTGGCGTGGTTCGCCGATTTTGCGTGGTCCCAAGGCTAACGTTGCTGATATTTCCGTCCACACTCGCGCTTGGGAAAGTGGGGGACGATCTCTCGTCCATGAAGGCACCTCTTTTTCCAAGGGAATACAGATTAACCGACCCCGGCCTTACGTTTGGTGCGGGGGCAGTTTGGAGGGTTTTCAAAACACTTTTCCTTCGGCGGTAAATATAGGAACGTAATCGTAACTAATTCGTAATCGTATACGCGTCTTGCGTCTCTCTGATTGAATACCGTGTTGTTTTTTTGTACCCTCGCCACCTTCTACTCCTGTCCCAGCCGCAAGACCGCTACATTGAGCCTTCCTAAGTCTCTTTTGACCGACCTCAGGGTCGTCGAGATGACTTCGGTTGGGTTTGAGGCCCCTGAGGCCCACCGTCATATTCGCGGTACTCATACAAACGCCAGCCGGTCATTTGGTTACGTCTTCTTCACTTGTAGTCGCCGAAAGTAAACGATTAGGAGGGAGTCCCTGAATAAGGCCACACTTGCGCTAGACATACATCAAGTACTCTTGATCTCTCAAAAGGTACTTGGATTCAAGGAGTACTTGGAAACCACCTTTCATGACGCCACACTTGCGCGGATTTCTAGAGAAAAGGTCTCCTCTGGACGATGTTCATCCAAGGTGTAATTTGGTATTTGTCTTGTTGTTTTTCCTGGTAGTATGTCGTAGTAATGTCCCTAATTGTTAAATGTTATTGATAGGTGGTACTCGGTCATGGTTGTCGAGAGCTAACTCATTCGTAGGTTGGCCTCGAAATTTTTGATAAATCACCGTGGTCTAACGGAGTCAAGGTAAAGTTACGTCTGATCAAGGTTCTGTCACTCGACGCACGTAGATTATACTAGAAGGGATTTCTGTC